>NW_026605594.1:0-38525 GCF_945859685.1 Eupeodes corollae | reverse complement strand
GACATGTACTAGAAAAAGATACTCCTAATCAAGATCTATCATTATAGATATAGATGAGTCATTTTGGAGCATCCTGAAGGATTTTTGATGTTCTAGACGAAAATCAAATCACACCCAAAACCATCACCTGATCCTTCCCAACCCCCAAAATCGATCAAGACTTCAAAATAGATACTTGACATGTACTAGAAAAAGATACTCCCTAATCAAGATCTATCATTATAGATATAGATGAGTCATTTTGGAGCATCCTGAAGGATTTTTGATGTTCTAGACGAAAATCAAATCACACCCAAAACCATCACCTGATCCTTCCCAACCCCCAAAATCGATCAAGACTTCAAAACAGATACTTGACATGTACTAGAAAAAGATACTCCTAATCAAGATCTATCATTATAGATATAGATGAGTCATTTTGGAGCATCCTGAAGGATTTTTGATGTTCTAGACGAAAATCAAATCACACCCAAAACCATCACCTGATCCTTCCCAACCCCCAAAATCGATCAAGACTTCAAAATAGATACTTGACATGTACTAGAAAAAGATACTCCTAATCAAGATCTATCATTATAGATATAGATGAGTCATTTTTGGAGCATCCTGAAGGATTTTTGATGTTCTAGACGAAAATCAAATCACATCATTATAGATATAGATGAGTCATTTTGGAGCATCCTGAAGGATTTTTGATGTTCTAGACGAAAATCAAATCACACCCAAAACCATCACCTGCTCCTTCCCAACCCCCAAAATCGATCAAGACTTCAAAATAGATACTTGACATGTACTAGAAAAAAGATACTCCTAATCAAGATCTATCATTATAGATATAGATGAGTCATTTTGGAGCATCCTGAAGGATTTTTGATGTTCTAGACGAAAATCAAATCACACCCAAAACCATCACCTGATCATTCCCAACCACCAAAATCGATCAAGACTTCAAAATAGATACTTGACATGTACTAGAAAAAGATACTCCTAATCAAGATCTATCATTATAGATATAGATGAGTCATTTTGGAGCATCCTGAAGGATTTTTGATGTTCTAGACGAAAATCAAATCACACCCCAAAAACATCACCTGATCCTTCCCAACCCCCAAAATCGATCAAGACTTCAAAATAGATACTTGACATGTACTAGAAAAAGATACTCCTAATCAAGATTCTATCATTATAGATATAGATGAGTCATTTTGGAGCATCCTGAAGGATTTTTGATGTTCTAGACGAAAATCAAATCACACCCAAAACCATCACCTGATCCTTCCCAACCCCCAAAATCGATCAAGACTTCAAAATAGATACTTGACATGTACTAGAAAAAGATACTCCTAATCAAGATCTATCATTATAGATATAGATGAGTCATTTTGGAGCATCCTGAAGGATTTTTGATGTTCTAGACGAAAATCAAATCACACCCAAAACCATCACCTGATCCTTCCCAACCCCCAAAATCGATCAAGACTTCAAAATAGATACTTGACATGTACTAGAAAAAGATACTCCTAATCAAGATCTATCATTATAGATATAGATGAGTCATTTTGGAGCATCTTGAAGGATTTTTGATGTTCTAGACGAAAATCAAATCACACCCAAAACCATCACCTGATCCTTCCCAACCCCCAAAATCGATCAAGACTTCAAAATAGATACTTGACATGTACTAGAAAAAGATACTCCTAATCAAGATCTATCATTATAGATATAGATGAGTCATTTTGGAGCATCCTGAAGGATTTTTGATGTTCTAGGACGAAAATCAAATCACACCCAAAACCATCACCTGATCCTTCCCAACCCCCAAAATCGATCAAGACTTCAAAATAGATACTTGACATGTACTAGAAAAAGATACTCCTAATCAAGATCTATCATTATAGATATAGATGAGTCATTTTGGAGCATCCTGAAGGATTTTTGATGTTCTAGATGAAAATCAATCACACCCAAAACCATCACCTGATCCTTCCCAACCCCCAAAATCGATCAAGACTTCAAAATAGATACTTGACATGTACTAGAAAAAGATACTCCTAATCAAGATCTATCATTATAGATATAGATGAGTCATTTTGGAGCATCCTGAAGGATTTTTGATGTTCTAGACGAAAATCAAATCACACCCAAAACCATCACCTGATCCTTCCCAACCCCCCAAAATCGATCAAGACTTCAAAATAGATACTTGAGATGTACTAGAAAAAGATACTCCTAATCAAGATCTATCATTATAGATATAGATGAGTCATTTTGGAGCATCCTGAAGGATTTTTGATGTTCTAGACGAAAATCAAATCACACCCAAAACCATCACCTGATCCTTCCCAACCCCCAAAATCGATCAAGACTTCAAAATAGATACTTGACATGTACTAGAAAAAGATACTCCTAATCAAGATCTATCATTATAGATATAGATGAGTCATTTTGGAGCATCCTGAAGGATTTTTGATGTTCTAGACGAAAATCAAATCACACCCAAAACCATCACCTGATCCTTCCCAACCCCCAAAATCGATCAAGACTTTCAAAATAGATACTTGACATGTACTAGAAAAAGATACTCCTAATCAAGATCTATCATTATAGATATAGATGAGTCCATTTTGGAGCATCCTGAAGGATTTTCGATGTTCTAGACGAAAATCAAATCACACCCAAAACCATCACCTGATCCTTCCCCAACCCCCAAAATCGATCAAGACTTCAAAATAGATACTTGACATGTACTAGAAAAAGATACTCCTAATCAAGATCTATCATTATAGATATAGATGAGTCATTTTGGAGCATCCTGAAGGATTTTTGATGTTCTAGACGAAAATCAAATCACACCCAAAACCATCACCTGATCCTTCCCAACCCCCAAAATCGATCAAGACTTCAAAATAGATACTTGACATGTACTAGAAAAAGATACTCCTAATCAAGATTCTATCATTATAGATATAGATGAGTCATTTTGGAGCATCCTGAAGGATTTTTGATGTTCTAGACGAAAATCAAATCACACCCAAAACCATCACCTGATCCTTCCCAACCCCCAAAATCGATCAAGACTTCAAAATAGATACTTGACATGTACTAGAAAAAAGATACTCCTAATCAAGATCTATCATTATAGATATAGATGAGTCATTTTGGAGCATCCTGAAGGATTTTTGATGTTCTAGACGAAAATCAAATCACACCCAAAACCATCACCTGATCTTTCCCAACCCCCAAAATCGATCAAGACTTCAAAATAGATACTTGACATGTACTAGAAAAAGATACTCCTAATCAAGATCTATCATTATAGATATAGATGAGTCATTTTGGAGCATCCTGAAGGATTTTTGATGTTCTAGACGAAAATCAAATCACACCCAAAACCATCACCTGATCCTTCCCAACCCCGAAAATCGATCAAGACTTCAAAATAGATACTTGACATGTACTAGAAAAAGATACTCCTAATCAAGATCTATCATTATAGATATAGATGAGTCATTTTGGAGCATCCTGAAGGATTTTTGATGTTCTAGACGAAAATCAAATCACACCCAAAACCATCACCTGATCCTTCCCAACCCCCAAAATCGATCAAGACTTCAAAATAGATACTTGACATGTACTAGAAAAAGATACTCCTAATCAAGATCTATCATTATAGATATAGATGAGTCATTTTGGAGCATCCTGAAGGATTTTTGATGTTCTAGACGAAAATCAAATCACACCCAAAACCATCACCTGATCCTTCCCAACCCCCAAAATCGATCAAGACTTCAAAATAGATACTTGACATGTACTAGAAAAAGATACTCCTAATCAAGATCTATCATTATAGATATAGATGAGTCATTTTGGAGCATCCTGAAGGATTTTTGATGTTCTAGACGAAAATCAAATCACACCCAAAACCATCACCTGATCCTTCCCAACCCCCAAAATCGATCAAGACTTCAAAATAGATACTTGACATGTACTAGAAAAAGATACTCCTAATCAAGATCTATCATTATAGATATAGATGAGTCATTTTGGAGCATCCTGAAGGATTTTTGATGTTCTAGACGAAAATCAAATCACACCCAAAACCATCACCTGATCCTTCCCAACCCCCAAAATCGATCAAGACTTCAAAATAGATACTTGACATGTACTAGAAAAAGATACTCCTAATCAAGATCTATCATTATAGATATAGATGAGTCATTTTGGAGCATCCTGAAGGATTTTTGATGTTCTAGACGAAAATCAAATCACACCCAAAACCATCACCTGATCCTTCCCAACCCCCAAAATCGATCAAGACTTCAAAATAGATACTTGACATGTACTAGAAAAAGATATTCCTAATCAAGATCTATCATTATAGATATAGATGAGTCATTTTGGAGCATCCTGAAGGATTTTTGATGTTCTAGACGAAAATCAAATCACACCCAAAACCATCACCTGATCCTTCCCAACCCCCAAAATCGATCAATACTTCAAAATAGATACTTGACATGTACTAGAAAAAGATACTCCTAATCAAGATCTATCATTATAGATATAGATGAGTCCATTTTGGAAGCATCCTGAAGGATTTTTGATGTTCTAGACGAAAATCAAATCACACCCAAAACCATCACCTGATCCTTCCCAAGCCCCAAAATCGATCAAGACTTCAAAATAGATACTTGACATGTACTAGAAAAAGATACTCCTAATCAAGATCTATCATTATAGATATAGATGAGTCATTTTGGAGCATCCTGAAGGATTTTTGATGTTCTAGACGAAAATCAAATCACACCCAAAACCATCACCTGATCCTTCCCAACCCCCAAAATCGATCAAGACTTCAAAATAGATACTTGACATGTACTAGAAAAAGATACTCCTAATCAAGATCTATCATTATAGATATAGATGAGTCATTTTGGAGCATCCTGAAGGATTTTTGATGTTCTAGACGAAAATCAAATCACACCCAAAACCATCACCTGATCCTTCCCAACCCCCAAAATCGATCAAGACTTCAAAATAGATACTTGACATGTACTAGAAAAAGATACTCCTAATCAAGATCTATCATTATAGATATAGATGAGTCATTTTGGAGCATCCTGAAGGATTTTTGATGTTCTAGACGAAAATCAAATCACACCCAAAACCATCACCTGATCCTTCCCAACCCCCAAAATCGATCAAGACTTCAAAATAGATACTTGACATGTACTAGAAAAAGATACTCCTAATCAAGATCTATCATTATAGATATAGATGAGTCATTTTGGAGCATCCTGAAGGATTTTTGATGTTCTAGACGAAAATCAAATCACACCCAAAACCATCACCTGATCCTTCCCAACCCCCAAAATCGATCAAGACTTCAAAATAGATACTTGACATGTACTAGAAAAAGATACTCCTAATCAAGATCTATCATTATAGATATAGATGAGTCATTTTGGAGCATCCTGAAGGATTTTTTGATGTTCTAGACGAAAATCAAATCACACCCAAAAACCATCACCTGATCCTTCCCAACCCCCAAAATCGATCAAGACTTCAAAATAGATACTTGACATGTACTAGAAAAAGATACTCCTAATCAAGATCTATCATTATAGATATAGATGAGTCATTTTGGAGCATCCTGAAGGATTTTTGATGTTCTAGACGAAAATCAAATCACACCCAAAACCATCACCTGATCCTTCCCAACCCCCAAAATCGATCAAGACTTCAAAATAGATACTTGACATGTACTAGAAAAAGATACTCCTAATCAAGATCTATCATTATAGATATAGATGAGTCATTTTGGAGCATCCTGAAGGATTTTTGATGTTCTAGACGAAAATCAAATCACACCCAAAACCATCACCTGATCCTTCCCAACCCACAAAAACGATCAAGACTTCAAAATAGATACTTGACATGTACTAGAAAAAGATACTCCTAATCAAGATCTATCATTATAGATATAGATGAGTCATTTTGGAGCATCCTGAAGGATTTTTGATGTTCTAGACGAAAATCAAATCACACCCAAAACCATCACCTGATCCTTCCCAACCCCCAAAATCGATCAAGACTTCAAAATAGATACTTGACATGTACTAGAAAAAGATACTCCTAATCAAGATCTATCATTATAGATATAGATGAGTCATTTTGGAGCATCCTGAAGGATTTTTGATGTTCTAGACGAAAATCAAATCACACCCAAAACCATCACCTGATCCTTCCCAACCCACAAAATCGATCAAGACTTCAAAATAGATACTTGACATGTACTAGAAAAAGATACTCCTAATCAAGATCTATCATTATAGATATAGATGAGTCATTTTGGAGCATCCTGAAGGATTTTTGATGTTCTAGACGAAAATCAAATCACACCCAAAACCATCACCTGATCCTTCCCAACCCCCAAAATCGATCAAGACTTCAAAATAGATACTTGACATGTACTAGAAAAAGATACTCCTAATCAAGATCTATCATTATAGATATAGATGAGTCATTTTGGAGCATCCTATCCTGAAGGATTTTTGATGTTCTAGACGAAAATCAAATCACACCCAAAACCATCACCTGATCCTTCCCAACCCCCAAAATCGATCAAGACTTCAAAATAGATACTTGACATGTACTAGAAAAAGATACTCCTAATCAAGATCTATCATTATAGATATAGATGAGTCATTTTGGAGCATCCTGAAGGATTTTTGATGTTCTAGACGAAAATCAAATCACACCCAAAACCATCACCTGATCCTTCCCAACCCCCAAAATCGATCAAGACTTCAAAATAGATACTTGACATGTACTAGAAAAAGATACTCCTAATCAAGATCTATCATTATAGATATAGATGAGTCATTTTGGAGCATCCTGAAGGATTTTTGATGTTCTAGACGAAAATCAAATCACACCCAAAACCATCACCTGATCCTTCCCAACCCCCAAAATCGATCAAGACTTCAAAATAGATACTTGACATGTTCTAGAAAAAGATACTCCTAATCAAGATCTATCATTATAGATATAGATGAGTCATTTTGGAGCATCCTGAAGGATTTTTGATGTTCTAGGAAAAATCAAATCACACCCAAAACCATCACCTGATCCTTCCCAACCCCCAAAATCGATCAAGACTTCAAAATAGATACTTGACATGTACTAGAAAAAGATACTCCTAATCAAGATCTATCATTATAGATATAGATGAGTCATTTTGGAGCATCTTGAAGGATTTTTGATGTTCTAGACGAAAATCAAATCACACCCAAAACCATCACCTGATCCTTCCCAACCCCCAAAATCGATCAAGACTTCAAAATAGATACTTGACATGTACTAGAAAAAGATACTCCTAATCAAGATCTATCATTATAGATATAGATGAGTCATTTTGGAGCATCCTGAAGGATTTTTGATGTTCTAGACGAAAATCAAATCACACCCAAAACCATCACCTGATCCTTCCCAACCCCCAAAATCGATCAAGACTTCAAAATAGATACTTGACATGTACTAGAAAAAGATACTCCTAATCAAGATCTATCATTATAGATATAGATGAGTCATTTTGGAGCATCCTGAAGGATTTTTGATGTTCTAGACGAAAATCAAATCACACCCAAAACCATCACCTGATCCTTCCCAACCCCCAAAATCGATCAAGACTTCAAAATAGATACTTGACATGTACTAAAAAAAGATACTCCTAATCAAGATCTATCATTATAGATATAGATGAGTCATTTTGGAGCATCCTGAAGGATTTTTGATGTTCTAGACGAAAATCAAATCACACCCAAAACCATCACCTGATCCTTCCCAACCCCCAAAATCGATCAAGACTTCAAAATAGATACTTGACATGTACTAGAAAAAGATACTCCTAATCAAGATCTATCATTATAGATATAGATGAGTCATTTTGGAGCATCCTGAAGGATTTTTGATGTTCTAGACGAAAATCAAATCACACCCAAAACCATCACCTGATCCTTCCCAACCCCCAAAATCGATCAAGACTTCAAAATAGATACTTGACATGTACTAGAAAAAGATACTCCTAATCAAGATCTATCATTATAGATATAGATGAGTCATTTTGGAGCATCCTGAAGGATTTTTGATGTTCTAGACGAAAATCAAATCACACCCAAAACCATCACCTGATCCTTCCCAACCCCCAAAATCGATCAAGACTTCAAAATAGATACTTGACATGTACTAGAAAAAGATACTCCTAATCAAGATCTATCATTATAGATATAGATGAGTCATTTTGGAGCATCCTGAAGGATTTTTGATGTTCTAGACGAAAATCAAATCACACCCAAAACCATCACCTGATCCTTCCCAACCCCCAAAATCGATCAAGACTTCAAAATAGATACTTGACATGTACTAGAAAAAGATACTCCTAATCAAGATCTATCATTATAGATATAGATGAGTCATTTTGGAGCATCCTGAAGGATTTTTGATGTTCTAGACGAAAATCAAATCACACCCAAAACCATCACCTGATCCTTCCCAACCCCCAAAATCGATCAAGACTTCAAAATAGATACTTGACATGTACTAGAAAAAGATACTCCTAATCAAGATCTATCATTATAGATATAGATGAGTCATTTTGGAGCATCCTGAAGGATTTTTGATGTTCTAGACGAAAATCAAATCACACCCAAAACCATCACCTGATCCTTCCCAACCCCCAAAATCGATCAAGACTTCAAAATAGATACTTGACATGTACTAGAAAAAGATACTCCTAATCAAGATCTATCATTATAGATATAGATGAGTCATTTTGGAGCATCCTGAAGGATTTTTGATGTTCTAGACGAAAATCAAATCACACCCAAAACCATCACCTGATCCTTCCCAACCCCCAAAATCGATCAAGACTTCAAAATAGATACTTGACATGTACTAGAAAAAGATACTCCTAATCAAGATCTATCATTATAGATATAGATGAGTCATTTTGGAGCATCCTAAAGGATTTTTGATGTTCTAGACGAAAATCAAATCACACCCAAAACCATCACCTGATCCTTCCCAACCCCCAAAATCGATCAAGACTTCAAAATAGATACTTGACATGTACTAGAAAAAGATACTCCTAATCAAGATCTATAATTATAGATATAGATGAGTCATTTTGGAGCATCCTGAAGGATTTTTGATGTTCTAGACGAAAATCAAATCACACCCAAAACCATCACCTGATCCTTCCCAACCCCCAAAATCGATCAAGACTTCAAAATAGATACTTGACATGTACTAGAAAAAGATACTCCTAATCAAGATCTATCATTATAGATATAGATGAGTCATTTTGGAGCATCCTGAAGGATTTTTGATGTTCTAGACGAAAATCAAATCACACCCAAAACCATCACCTGATCCTTCCCAACCCCCAAAATCGATCAAGACTTCAAAATAGATACTTGACATGTACTAGAAAAAGATACTCCTAATCAAGATCTATCATTATAGATATAGATGAGTCATTTTGGAGCATCCTGAAGGATTTTTGATGTTCTAGACGAAAATCAAATCACACCCAAAACCATCACCTGATCCTTCCCAACCCCCAAAATCGATCAAGACTTCAAAATAGATACTTGACATGTACTAGAAAAAGATACTCCTAATCAAGATCTATCATTATAGATATAGATGAGTCATTTTGGAGCATCCTGAAGGATTTTTGATGTTCTAGACGAAAATCAAATCACACCCAAAACCATCACCTGATCCTTCCCAACCCCCAAAATCGATCAAGACTTCAAAATAGATACTTGACATGTACTAGAAAAAGATACTCCTAATCAAGATCTATCATTATAGATATAGATGAGTCATTTTGGAGCATCCTGAAGGATTTTTGATGTTCTAGACGAAAATCAAATCACACCCAAAACCATCACCTGGTCCTTCCCAACCCCCAAAATCGATCAAGACTTCAAAATAGATACTTGACATGTACTAGAAAAAGATACTCCTAATCAAGATCTATCATTATAGATATAGATGAGTCATTTTGGAGCATCCTGAAGGATTTTTGATGTTCTAGACGAAAATCAAATCACACCCAAAACCATCACCTGATCCTTCCCAACCCCCAAAATCGATCAAGACTTCAAAATAGATACTTGACATGTACTAGAAAAAGATACTCCTAATCAAGATCTATCATTATAGATATAGATGAGTCATTTTGGAGCATCCTGAAGGATTTTTGATGTTCTAGACGAAAATCAAATCACACCCAAAACCATCACCTGATCCTTCCCAACCCCCAAAATCGATCAAGACTTCAAAATATATACTTGACATGTACTAGAAAAAGATACTCCTAATCAAGATCTATCATTATAGATATAGATGAGTCATTTTGGAGCATCCTGAAGGATTTTTGATGTTCTAGACGAAAATCAAATCACACCCAAAACCATCACCTGATCCTTCCCAACCCCCAAAATCGATCAAGACTTCAAAATAGATACTTGACATGTACTAGAAAAAGATACTCCTAATCAAGATCTATCATTATAGATATAGATGAGTCATTTTGGAGCATCCTGAAGGATTTTTGATGTTCTAGACGAAAATCAAATCACACCCAAAACCATCACCTGATCCTTCCCAACCCCCAAAATCGATCAAGACTTCAAAATAGATACTTGACATGTACTAGAAAAAGATACTCCTAATCAAGATCTATCATTATAGATATAGATGAGTCATTTTGGAGCACCCTGAAGGATTTTTGATGTTCTAGACGAAAATCAAATCACACCCAAAACCATCACCTGATCCTTCCCAACCCCCAAAATCGATCAAGACTTAAAAATAGATACTTGACATGTACTAGAAAAAGATACTCCTAATCAAGATCTATCATTATAGATATAGATGAGTCATTTTGGAGCATCCTGAAGGATTTATGATGTTCTAGACGAAAATCAAATCACACCCAAAACCATCACCTGATCCTTCCCAACCCCCAAAATCGATCAAGACTTCAAAATAGATACTTGACATGTACTAGAAAAAGATACTCCTAATCAAGATCTATCATTATAGATATAGATTTTTTTTTTTTTTTTTTTTTTTTTTTTTTATATCCGATGGAAATCTTCAAAAGACACTCGGTAAGAATCGGTACCGAGTAGTGTGGGACTCTTACCGCACTAAAACCACCGGTGAATCAGGACCAATCTATGAAAGATCGACAAATGATTTTTATTTCTTAATTTTTAAAATCGCATTGGGGGAAGTTTAAGGTTATAACACTTTCCCGTAGCTTTTAGCCCATCAGCTCATGAGGCTTGGTTCTTCTTAATCTCCGAACATTGTCTCGTACATTTAATACGGTCTCCATTTCAGAGTTAGTATGACTTTGCAGCCGCTTATTGTGTGATACAGCGTGTTTCTTAACCACTTCTGTAACCATTTCAATTTGAAGGTCACGATGTAGATCGCTATTTCTTATATACCAAGGGGCATTTATTATTCCACGAAGGACCTTGCTTTGGAATTTTTGGATGGGTTCAGCATTTGTTTTCTTTGTACAGCCCCATAGTTGGATGCCATATGTCCAAACGGGTTTCAATACTTGCTTATATAACATTAGTTTGTTCTGGATAGATAGGTCAGAGTTCTTTCCTATTAACCAGTACATTTTTCTGTACTTCAAGTTTAGTTCTTCTCTTTTCTTTTTGATGTGTTCTTTCCATTTAAGCTTTGCATCCAAATTCATTCCAAGGTATTTGGCGGTATTGGAGTAAGGTACTTCTGTACTGTTTATAAAAATTGGAACATTGTTTATGTTTTTGTTTGTAAAGTTTATATGCGTCGATTTTGTTTCGTTTAATTTGATACGCCATTTGTGCGTCCAATCACTAACTTTATCGACTGCATTTTGCAATTTTTGTGAAGCCTTCGTAACGGATTTATCTGGCACCAATATTGCAGTATCATCAGCAAAGGTGGCCATGATAGCGTTGATGTCCACTGGAATATCCCTTGTATATAACAGATACAGGGTTGGTCCTAGGACACTTCCTTGTGGTACACCGGCTTCAATTTTCTTAAGTTCCGAGTAATTTTGGTCGTACCGTACTCTAAAGAGTCGGTTCGTAATGTAGGATTTCAGTATTTCGTAGTACTGCCTGGGGAAGTCCCTATGCAGTTTGTACTCAAGTCCCAAGTGCCAAACCTTGTCAAAAGCTTGAGCAACATCTAAGAATACAGACGAGCATACTTGTTTTTCTTCAAGTGCCTTTTCCACAACATCCGTAATTCGATGCACTTGGTCTATCGTGGAATGTTTATTTCTAAATCCAAACTGATGGCTCGGAATTAGTCTTCTTTCTTCAATTATTTTGTTAAGCCTTTTAAGTAGCAGTTTTTCAAAAACTTTTGCCATGATTGGTATAAGCGATATTGGTCTGTAAGATGTAACTTCTGTTGGTGGCTTACCTTGTTTAGGTATAACAATGACTTCCGCAATTTTCCAATGATGTGGCACATATCTTAGTTTAAGGCATGCGTTTATTATAAATTGGAGTTTCTTGAAGGCTATAAGAGGCATTTCTTTCAGAACCTGAGCAGTTATAAGATCGTACCCTGGTGATTTTTTGTTTGACAGCTTATGTTGACACATGCTTCTTACTTCTTTGAGCGTGACAAAAGGTATTTCACATTCGTCGTTTCTGTCAACAAACTGTAAGGGATCTGTAGCTGTGCTTGCTGGGAATGGCTTGAAAACATTCGCGAGATGTTCAGCAAAGAGATCAGCCTTTTGTTTCGGGTTTCCGATCCATTTACCATCTTGAGATTTTATCGGCGGGTTTTGTGTCTGAGGTCTTTTTAGGCGCTTAGTTCCTTTCCATAAGGAGTATTCTGTAGAAGCATCCGTCGTCAGACTTTTCAGGAATCTACTTAGTGAATCATTTTTAAACTCACAGATTCTTTTTTTTAATTCGTTGTTAAGACGGTTAAAAACTACCTTATCATCTGGGAATCTCGTGGATTGCCATTTTCTTCTAGCTCTTCTTTTTTCCAATATCAACTCCTTTATTTCGATAGGATATTTTATTTCTTTTTCTCTCGCATTCGAAATAGTTTGAGTACTTTCTTCTGCAGCCTGCTGCACATCAGCAATAAATTGTTCTACTTCATGATCAATTTGTTCAATTGTTTGCATAGGGGATTTTAGGTTTATAAAATTTTCAAGTTTGTCTCTGAATTCGTTCCAGTTTGTTCTGTTGTTCACGAGCTTGGGATTACTTTTTTCTATTATTTCTGTTTCGCTCAGTGATAAAATTACTGGAGTATGATCTGATGATAAATCATAATTACCTTCGACACTTATATGATTTCGTTTAATACCTTTAACTACGAAAAAGTCTATAGATATAGATGAGTCATTTTGGAGCATCCTGAAGGATTTTTGATGTTCTAGACGAAAATCAAATCACACCCAAAACCATCACCTGATCCTTCCCAACCCCCAAAATCGATCAAGACTTCAAAATAGATACTTGACATGTACTAGAAAAAGATACTCCTAATCAAG
This sequence comes from Eupeodes corollae, assembly GCF_945859685.1. NCBI lineage: Eukaryota > Metazoa > Arthropoda > Insecta > Diptera > Syrphidae > Eupeodes > Eupeodes corollae. The sequence continues at coordinate 24,913 of NW_026605594.1, read as the reverse complement.
ATCTATCATTATAGATATAGATGAGTCATTTTGGAGCATCCTGAAGGATTTTTGATGTTCTAGACGAAAATCAAATCACACCCAAAACCATCACCTGATCCTTCCCAACCCCCAAAATCGATCAAGACTTCAAAATAGATACTTGACATGTACTAGAAAAAGATACTCCTAATCAAGATCTATCATTATAGATATAGATGAGTCATTTTGGAGCATCCTGAAGGATTTTTGATGTTCTAGACGAAAATCAAATCACACCCAAAACCATCACCTGATCCTTCCCAACCCCCAAAATCGATCAAGACTTCAAAATAGATACTTGACATGTACTAGAAAAAGATACTCCTAATCAAGATCTATCATTATAGATATAGATGAGTCATTTTGGAGCATCCTGAAGGATTTTTGATGTTCTAGACGAAAATCAAATCACACCCAAAACCATCACCTGATCCTTCCCAACCCCCAAAATCGATCAAGACTTCAAAATAGATACTTGACATGTACTAGAAAAAGATACTCCTAATCAAGATCTATCATTATAGATATAGATGAGTCATTTTGGAGCATCCTGAAGGATTTTTGATGTTCTAGACGAAAATCAAATCACACCCAAAACCATCACCTGATCCTTCCCAACCCCCAAAATCGATCAAGACTTCAAAATATATACTTGACATGTACTAGAAAAAGATACTCCTAATCAAGATCTATCATTATAGATATAGATAAGTCATTTTGGAGCATCCTGAAGGATTTTTGATGTTCTAGACGAAAATCAAATCACACCCAAAACCATCACCTGATCCTTCCCAACCCCCAAAATCGATCAAGACTTCAAAATAGATACTTGACATGTACTAGAAAAAGATACTCCTAATCAAGATCTATCATTATAGATATAGATGAGTCATTTTGGAGCATCCTGAAGGATTTTTGATGTTCTAGACGAAAATCAAATCACACCCAAAACCATCACCTGATCCTTCCCAACCCCCAAAATCGATCAAGACTTCAAAATAGATACTTGACATGTACTAGAAAAAGATACTCCTAATCAAGATCTATCATTATAGATATAGATGAGTCATTTTGGAGCATCCTGAAGGATTTTTGATGTTCTAGACGAAAATCAAATCACACCCAAAACCATCACCTGATCCTTCCCAACCCCCAAAATCGATCAAGACTTCAAAATAGATACTTGACATGTACTAGAAAAAGATACTCCTAATCAAGATCTATAATTATAGATATAGATGAGTCATTTTGGAGCATCCTGAAGGATTTTTGATGTTCTAGACGAAAATCAAATCACACCCAAAACCATCACCTGATCCTTCCCAACCCCCAAAATCGATCAAGACTTCAAAATAGATACTTGACATGTACTAGAAAAAGATACTCCTAATCAAGATCTATCATTATAGATATAAATGAGTCATTTTGGAGCATCCTGAAGGATTTTTGATGTTCTAGACGAAAATCAAATCACACCCAAAACCATCACCTGATCCTTCCCAACCCCCAAAATCGATCAAGACTTCAAAATAGATACTTGACATGTACTAGAAAAAGATACTCCTAATCAAGATCTATCATTATAGATATAGATGAGTCATTTTGGAGCATCCTGAAGGATTTTTGATGTTCTAGACGAAAATCAAATCACACCCAAAACCATCACCTGATCCTTCCCAACCCCCACAATCGATCAAGACTTCAAAATAGATACTTGACATGTACTAGAAAAAGATACTCCTAATCAAGATCTATCATTATAGATATAGATGAGTCATTTTGGAGCATCCTGAAGGATTTTTGATGTTCTAGACGAAAATCAAATCACACCCAAAACCATCACCTGATCCTTCCCAACCCCCAAAATCGATCAAGACTTCAAAATAGATACTTGACATGTACTAGAAAAAGATACTCCTAATCAAGATCTATCATTATAGATATAGATGAGTCATTTTGGAGCATCCTGAAGGATTTTTGATGTTCTAGACGAAAATCAAATCACACCCAAAACCATCACCTGATCCTTCCCAACCCTCAAAATCGATCAAGACTTCAAAATAGATACTTGACATGTACTAGAAAAAGATACTCCTAATCAAGATCTATCATTATAGATATAGATGAGTCATTTTGGAGCATCCTGAAGGATTTTTGATGTTCTAGACGAAAATCAAATCACACCCAAAACCATCACCTGATCCTTCCCAACCCCCAAAATCGATCAAGACTTCAAAATAGATACTTGACATGTACTAGAAAAAGATACTCCTAATCAAGATCTATCATTATAGATATAGATGAGTCATTTTGGAGCATCCTGAAGGATTTTTGATGTTCTAGACGAAAATCAAATCACACCCAAAACCATCACCTGATCCTTCCCAACCCCCAAAATCGATCAAGACTTCAAAATAGATACTTGACATGTACTAGAAAAAGATACTCCTAATCAAGATCTATCATTATAGATATAGATGAGTCATTTTGGAGCATCCTGAAGGATTTTTGATGTTCTAGACGAAAATCAAATCACACCCAAAACTATCACCTGATCCTTCCCAACCCCCAAAATCGATCAAGACTTCTAAATAGATACTTGACATGTACTAGAAAAAGATACTCCTAATCAAGATCTATAATTATAGATATAGATGAGTCATTTTGGAGCATCCTGAAGGATTTTTGATGTTCTAGACGAAAATCAAATCACACACAAAACCATCACCTGATCCTTCCCAACCCCCAAAATTGATCAAGACTTCAAAATAGGTACTTGACATGTACTAGAAAAAGATACTCCTAATCAAGATCTATCATTATAGATATAGATGAGTCATTTTGGAGCATCCTGAAGGATTTTTGATGTTCTAGACGAAAATCAAATCACACCCAAAACCATCACCTGATCCTTCCCAACCCCCAAAATCGATCAAGACTTCAAAATAGATACTTGACATGTACTAGAAAAAGATACTCCTAATCAAGATCTATAATTATAGATATAGATGAGTCATTTTGGAGCATCCTGAAGGATTTTTGATGTTCTAGACGAAAATCAAATCACACCCAAAACCATCACCTGATCCTTCCCAACCCCCAAAATCGATCAAGACTTCAAAATAGATACTTGACATGTACTAGAAAAAGATACTCCTAATCAAGATCTATCATTATAGATATAGATGAGTCATTTTGGAGCATCCTGAAGGATTTTTGATGTTCTAGACGAAAATCAAATCACACCCAAAACCATCACCTGATCCTTCCCAACCCCCAAAATCGATCAAGACTTCAAAATAGATACTTGACATGTACTAGAAAAAGATACTCCTAATCAAGATCTATCATTATAGATATAGATGAGTCATTTTGGAGCATCCTGAAGGATTTTTGATGTTCTAGACGAAAATCAAATCACACCCAAAACCATCACCTGATCCTTCCCAACCCCCAAAATCGATCAAGACTTCAAAATAGATACTTGACATGTACTAGAAAAAGATACTCCTAATCAAGATCTATCATTATAGATATAGATGAGTCATTTTGGAGCATCCTGAAGGATTTTTGATGTTCTAGACGAAAATCAAATCACACCCAAAACCATCACCTGATCTTTCCCAACCCCCAAAATCGATCAAGACTTCAAAATAGATACTTGACATGTACTAAAAAAAGATACTCCTAATCAAGATCTATCATTATAGATATAGATGAGTCATTTTGGAGCATCCTGAAGGATTTTTGATGTTCTAGACGAAAATCAAATCACACCCAAAACCATCACCTGATCCTTCCCAACCCCCAAAATCGATCAAGACTTCAAAATAGATACTTGACATGTACTAGAAAAAGATACTCCTAATCAAGATCTATCATTATAGATATAGATGAGTCATTTTGGAGCATCCTGAAGGATTTTTGATGTTCTAGACGAAAATCAAATCACACCCAAAACCATCACCTGATCCTTCCCAACCCCCAAAATCGATCAAGACTTCAAAATAGATACTTGACATGTACTAGAAAAAGATACTCCTAATCAAGATCTATCATTATAGATATAGATGAGTCATTTTGGAGCATCCTGAAGGATTTTTGATGTTCTAGACGAAAATCAAATCACACCCAAAACCATCACCTGATCCTTCCCAACCCCCAAAATCGATCAAGACTTCAAAATAGATACTTGACATGTACTAGAAAAAGATACTCCTAATCAAGATCTATCATTATAGATATAGATGAGTCATTTTGGAGCATCCTGAAGGATTTTTGATGTTCTAGACGAAAATCAAATCACACCCAAAACCATCACCTGATCCTTCCCAACCCCCAAAATCGATCAAGACTTCAAAATAGATACTTGACATGTACTAGAAAAAGATACTCCTAATCAAGATCTATCATTATAGATATAGATGAGTCATTTTGGAGCATCCTGAAGGATTTTTGATGTTCTAGACGAAAATCAAATCACACCCAAAACCATCACCTGATCTTTCCCAACCCCCAAAATCGATCAAGACTTCAAAATAGATACTTGACATGTACTAAAAAAAGATACTCCTAATCAAGATCTATCATTATAGATATAGATGAGTCATTTTGGAGCATCCTGAAGGATTTTTGATGTTCTAGACGAAAATCAAATCACACCCAAAACCATCACCTGATCCTTCCCAACCCCCAAAATCGATCAAGACTTCAAAATAGATACTTGACATGTACTAGAAAAAGATACTCCTAATCAAGATCTATCATTATAGATATAGATGAGTCATTTTGGAGCATCCTGAAGGATTTTTGATGTTCTAGACGAAAATCAAATCACACCCAAAACCATCACCTGATCCTTCCCAACCCCCAAAATCGATCAAGACTTCAAAATAGATACTTGACATGTACTAGAAAAAGATACTCCTAATCAAGATCTATCATTATAGATATAGATGAGTCATTTTGGAGCATCCTGAAGGATTTTTGATGTTCTAGACGAAAATCAAATCACACCCAAAACCATCACCTGATCCTTCCCAACCCCCAAAATCGATCAAGACTTCAAAATAGATACTTGACATGTACTAGAAAAAGATACTCCTAATCAAGATCTATCATTATAGATATAGATGAGTCATTTTGGAGCATCCTGAAGGATTTTTGATGTTCTAGACGAAAATCAAATCACACCCAAAACCATCACCTGATCCTTCCCAACCCCCAAAATCGATCAAGACTTCAAAATAGATACTTGACATGTACTAGAAAAAGATACTCCTAATCAAGATCTATCATTATAGATATAGATGAGTCATTTTGGAGCATCCTGAAGGATTTTTGATGTTCTAGACGAAAATCAAATCACACCCAAAACCATCACCTGATCCTTCCCAACCCCCAAAATCGATCAAGACTTCAAAATAGATACTTGACATGTACTAGAAAAAGATACTCCTAATCAAGATCTATCATTATAGATATAGATGAGTCATTTTGGAGCATCCTGAAGGATTTTTGATGTTCTAGACGAAAATCAAATCACACACAAAACCATCACCTGATCCTTCCCAACCCCCAAAATCGATCAAGACTTCAAAATAGATACTTGACATGAACTAGAAAAAGATACTCCTAATCAAGATCTATCATTATAGATATAGATGAGTCATTTTGGAGCATCCTGAAGGATTTTTGATGTTCTAGACGAAAATCAAATCACACCCAAAACCATCACCTGATCTTTCCCAACCCCCAAAATCGATCAAGACTTCAAAATAGATACTTGACATGTACTAAAAAAAGATACTCCTAATCAAGATCTATCATTATAGATATAGATGAGTCATTTTGGAGCATCCTGAAGGATTTTTGATGTTCTAGACGAAAATCAAATCACACCCAAAACCATCACCTGATCCTTCCCAACCCCCAAAATCGATCAAGACTTCAAAATAGATACTTGACATGTACTAGAAAAAGATACTCCTAATCAAGATCTATCATTATAGATATAGATGAGTCATTTTGGAGCATCCTGAAGGATTTTTGATGTTCTAGACGAAAATCAAATCACACCCAAAACCATCACCTGATCCTTCCCAACCCCCAAAATCGATCAAGACTTCAAAATAGATACTTGACATGTACTAGAAAAAGATACTCCTAATCAAGATCTATCATTATAGATATAGATGAGTCATTTTGGAGCATCCTGAAGGATTTTTGATGTTCTAGACGAAAATCAAATCACACCCAAAACCATCACCTGATCCTTCCCAACCCCCAAAATCGATCAAGACTTCAAAATAGATACTTGACATGTACTAGAAAAAGATACTCCTAATCAAGATCTATCATTATAGATATAGATGAGTCATTTTGGAGCATCCTGAAGGATTTTTGATGTTCTAGACGAAAATCAAATCACACCCAAAACCATCACCTGATCCTTCCCAACCCCCAAAATCGATCAAGACTTCAAAATAGATACTTGACATGTACTAGAAAAAGATACTCCTAATCAAGATCTATCATTATAGATATAGATGAGTCATTTTGGAGCATCCTGAAGGATTTTTGATGTTCTAGACGAAAATCAAATCACACCCAAAACCATCACCTGATCCTTCCCAACCCCCAAAATCGATCAAGACTTCAAAATAGATACTTGACATGTACTAGAAAAAGATACTCCTAATCAAGATCTATAATTATAGATATAGATGAGTCATTTTGGAGCATCCTGAAGAATTTTTGATGTTCTAGACGAAAATCAAATCACACCCAAAACCATCACCTGATCCTTCCCAACCCCCAAAATCGATCAAGACTTCAAAATAGATACTTGACATGTACTAGAAAAAGATACTCCTAATCAAGATCTATCATTATAGATATAGATGAGTCATTTTGGAGCATCCTGAAGGATTTTTGATGTTCTAGACGAAAATCAAATCACACCCAAAACCATCACCTGATCCTTCCCAACCCCCAAAATCGATCAAGACTTCAAAATAGATACTTGACATGTACTAGAAAAAGATACTCCTAATCAAGATCTATCATTATAGATATAGATGAGTCATTTTGGAGCATCCTGAAGGATTTTTGGTGTTCTAGACGAAAATCAAATCACACCCAAAACCATCACCTGATCCTTCCCAACCCCCAAAATCGATCAAGACTTCAAAATAGATACTTGACATGTACTAGAAAAAGATACTCCTAATCAAGATCTATCATTATAGATATAGATGAGTCATTTTGGAGCATCCTGAAGGATTTTTGATGTTCTAGACGAAAATCAAATCACACCCAAAACCATCACCTGATCCTTCCCAACCCCCAAAATCGATCAAGACTTCAAAATAGATACTTGACATGTACTAGAAAAAGATACTCCTAATCAAGATCTATCATTATAGATATAGATGAGTCATTTTGGAGCATCCTGAAGGATTTTTGATGTTCTAGACGAAAATCAAATCACACCCAAAACCATCACCTGATCCTTCCCAACCCCCAAAATCGATCAAGACTTCAAAATAGATACTTGACATGTACTAGAAAAAGATACTCCTAATCAAGATCTATAATTATAGATATAGATGAGTCATTTTGGAGCATCCTGAAGGATTTTTGATGTTCTAGACGAAAATCAAATCACACCCAAAACCATCACCTGATCCTTCCCAACCCCCAAAATCGATCAAGACTTCAAAATAGATACTTGACATGTACTAGAAAAAGATACTCCTAATCAAGATCTATCATTATAGATATAGATGAGTCATTTTGGAGCATCCTGAAGGATTTTTGATGTTCTAGACGAAAATCAAATCACACCCAAAACCATCACCTGATCCTTCCCAACCCCCAAAATCGATCAAGACTTCAAAATAGATACTTGACATGTACTAGAAAAAGATACTCCTAATCAAGATCTATCATTATAGATATAGATGAGTCATTTTGGAGCATCCTGAAGGATTTTTGATGTTCTAGACGAAAATCAAATCACACCCAAAACCATCACCTGATCCTTCCCAACCCCCAAAATCGATCAAGACTTCAAAATAGATACTTGACATGTACTAGAAAAAGATACTCCTAATCAAGATCTATCATTATAGATATAGATGAGTCATTTTGGAGCATCCTGAAGGATTTTTGATGTTCTAGACGAAAATCAAATCACACCCAAAACCATCACCTGATCTTTCCCAACCCCCAAAATCGATCAAGACTTCAAAATAGATACTTGACATGTACTAAAAAAAGATACTCCTAATCAAGATCTATCATTATAGATATAGATGAGTCATTTTGGAGCATCCTGAAGGATTTTTGATGTTCTAGACGAAAATCAAATCACACCCAAAACCATCACCTGATCCTTCCCAACCCCCAAAATCGATCAAGACTTCAAAATAGATACTTGACATGTACTAGAAAAAGATACTCCTAATCAAGATCTATCATTATAGATATAGATGAGTCATTTTGGAGCATCCTGAAGGATTTTTGATGTTCTAGACGAAAATCAAATCACACCCAAAACCATCACCTGATCCTTCCCAACCCCCAAAATCGATCAAGACTTCAAAATAGATACTTGACATGTACTAGAAAAAGATACTCCTAATCAAGATCTATCATTATAGATATAGATGAGTCATTTTGGAGCATCCTGAAGGATTTTTGATGTTCTAGACGAAAATCAAATCACACCCAAAACCATCACCTGATCCTTCCCAACCCCCAAAATCGATCAAGACTTCAAAATAGATACTTGACATGTACTAGAAAAAGATACTCCTAATCAAGATCTATCATTATAGATATAGATGAGTCATTTTGGAGCATCCTGAAGGATTTTTGATGTTCTAGACGAAAATCAAATCACACCCAAAACCATCACCTGATCCTTCCCAACCCCCAAAATCGATCAAGACTTCAAAATAGATACTTGACATGTACTAGAAAAAGATACTCCTAATCAAGATCTATAATTATAGATATAGATGAGTCATTTTGGAGCATCCTGAAGAATTTTTGATGTTCTAGACGAAAATCAAATCACACCCAAAACCATCACCTGATCCTTCCCAACCCCCAAAATCGATCAAGACTTCAAAATAGATACTTGACATGTACTAGAAAAAGATACTCCTAATCAAGATCTATCATTATAGATATAGATGAGTCATTTTGGAGCATCCTGAAGGATTTTTGATGTTCTAGACGAAAATCAAATCACACCCAAAACCATCACCTGATCCTTCCCAACACCCAAAATCGATCAAGACTTCAAAATAGATACTTGACATGTACTAGAAAAAGATACTCCTAATCAAGATCTATCATTATAGATATAGATGAGTCATTTTGGAGCATCCTGAAGGATTTTTGGTGTTCTAGACGAAAATCAAATCACACCCAAAACCATCACCTGATCCTTCCCAACCCCCAAAATCGATCAAGACTTCAAAATAGATACTTGACATGTACTAGAAAAAGATACTCCTAATCAAGATCTATCATTATAGATATAGATGAGTCATTTTGGAGCATCCTGAAGGATTTTTGATGTTCTAGACGAAAATCAAATCACACCCAAAACCATCACCTGATCCTTCCCAACCCCCAAAATCGATCAAGACTTCAAAATAGATACTTGACATGTACTAGAAAAAGATACTCCTAATCAAGATCTATCATTATAGATATAGATGAGTCATTTTGGAGCATCCTGAAGGATTTTTGATGTTCTACGAAAATCAAATCACACCCAAAACCATCACCTGATCCTTCCCAACCCCCAAAATCGATCAAGACTTCAAAATAGATACTTGACATGTACTAGAAAAAGATACTCCTAATCAAGATCTATCATTATAGATATAGATGAGTCATTTTGGAGCATCCTGAAGGATTTTTGATGTTCTAGACGAAAATCAAATCACACCCAAAACCATCACCTGATCCTTCCCAACCCCCAAAATCGATCAAGACTTCAAAATAGATACTTGACATGTAGTAGAAAAAGATACTCCTAATCAAGATCTATCATTATAGATATAGATGAGTCATTTTGGAGCATCCTGAAGGATTTTTGATGTTCTAGACGAAAATCAAATCACACCCAAAACCATCACCTGATCCTTCCCAACCCCCAAAATCGATCAAGACTTCAAAATAGATACTTGACATGTACTAGAAAAAGATACTCCTAATCAAGATCTATCATTATAGATATAGATGAGTCATTTTGGAGCATCCTGAAGGATTTTTGATGTTCTAGACGAAAATCAAATCACACCCAAAACCATCACCTGATCCTTCCCAACCCCCAAAATCGATCAAGACTTCAAAATAGATACTTGACATGTACTAGAAAAAGATACTCCTAATCAAGATCTATCATTATAGATATAGATGAGTCATTTTGGAGCATCCTGAAGGATTTTTGATGTTCTAGACGAAAATCAAATCACACCCAAAACCATCACCTGATCCTTCCCAACCCCCAAAATCGATCAAGACTTCAAAATAGATACTTTACATGTACTAGAAAAAGATACTCCTAATCAAGATCTATCATTATAGATATAGATGAGTCATTTTGGAGCATCCTGAAGGATTTTTGATGTTCTAGACGAAAATCAAATCACACCCAAAACCATCACCTGATCCTTCCCAACCCCCAAAATCGATCAAGACTTCAAAATAGATACTTGACATGTACTAGAAAAAGATACTCCTAATCAAGATCTATCATTATAGATATAGATGAGTCATTTTGGAGCATCCTGAAGGATTTTTGATGTTCTAGACGAAAATCAAATCACACCCAAAACCATCACCTGATCCTACCCAACCCCCAAAATCGATCAAGACTTCAAAAAAGATACTTGACATGTACTAGAAAAAGATACTCCTAATCAAGATCTATCATCATAGATATAGATGAGTCATTTTGGAGCATCCTGAAGGATTTTTGATGTTCTAGACGAAAATCAAATCACACCCAAAACCATCACATGATCCTTCCCAACCCCCAAAATCGATCAAGACTTCAAAAAAAATACTTGACATGTACTAGAAAAAGATACTCCTAATCAAGATCTATAATTATAGATATAGATGAGTCATTTTGGAGCATCCTGAAGGATTTTTGATGTTCTAGACGAAAATCAAATCACACCCAAAACCATCACCTGATCCTTCCCAACCCCCAAAATCGATCAAGACTTCAAAATAGATACTTGACATGTACTAGAAAAAGATACTCCTAATCAAGATCTATCATTATAGATATAGATGAGTCATTTTGGAGCATCCTGAAGGATTTTTGATGTTCTAGACGAAAATCAAATCACACCCAAAACCATCACCTGATCCTTCCCAACCCCCAAAATCGATCAAGACTTCAAAATAGATACTTGACATGTACTAGAAAAAGATACTCCTAATCAAGATCTATCATTATAGATATAGATGAGTCATTTTGGAGCATCCTGAAGGATTTTTGATGTTCTAGACGAAAATCAAATCACACCCAAAACCATCACCTGATCCTTCCCAACCCCCAAAATCGATCAAGACTTCAAAATAGATACTTGACATGTACTAGAAAAAGATACTCCTAATCAAGATCTATCATTATAGATATAGATGAGTCATTTTGGAGCATCCTGAAGGATTTTTGATGTTCTAGACGAAAATCAAATCACACCCAAAACCATCACCTGATCCTTCCCAACCCCCAAAATCGATCAAGACTTCAAAATAGATACTTGACATGTACTAGAAAAAGATACTCCTAATCAAGATCTATCATTATAGATATAGATGAGTCATTTTGGAGCATCCTGAAGGATTTTTGATGTTCTAGACGAAAATCAAATCACACCCAAAACCATCACCTGATCCTTCCCAACCCCCAAAATCGATCAAGACTTCAAAATAGATACTTGACATGTACTAGAAAAAGATACTCCTAATCAAGATCTATCATTATAGATATAGATGAGTCATTTTGGAGCATCCTGAAGGATTTTTGATGTTCTAGACGAAAATCAAATCACACCCAAAACCATCACCTGATCCTTCCCAACCCCCAAAATCGATCAAGACTTCAAAATAGATACTTGACATGTACTAGAAAAAGATACTCCTAATCAAGATCTATCATTATAGATATAGATGAGTCATTTTGGAGCATCCTGAAGGATTTTTGATGTTCTAGACGAAAATCAAATCACACCCAAAACCATCACCTGATCCTTCCCAACCCCCAAAATCGATCAAGACTTCAAAATAGATACTTGACATGTACTAGAAAAAGATACTCCTAATCAAGATCTATCATTATAGATATAGATGAGTCATTTTGGAGCATCCTGAAGGATTTTTGATGTTCTAGACGAAAATCAAATCACACCCAAAACCATCACCTGATCCTTCCCAACCCCCAAAATCGATCAAGACTTCAAAATAGATACTTGACATGTACTAGAAAAAGATACTCCTAATCAAGATCTATCATTATAGATATAGATGAGTCATTTTGGAGCATCCTAAAGGATTTTTGATGTTCTAGACGAAAATCAAATCACACCCAAAACCATCACCTGATCCTTCCCAACCCCCAAAATCGATCAAAACTTCAAAATAGATACTTGACATGTACTAGAAAAAGATACTCCTAATCAAGATCTATCATTATAGATATAGATGAGTCATTTTGGAGCATCCTGAAGGATTTTTGATGTTCTAGACGAAAATCAAATCACACCCAAAACCATCACCTGATCCTTCCCAACCCCCAAAATCGATCAAGACTTCAAAATAGATACTTGACATGTACTAGAAAAAGATACTCCTAATCAAGATCTATCATTATAGATATAGATGAGTCATTTTGGAGCATCCTGAAGGATTTTTGATGTTCTAGACGAAAATCAAATCACACCCAAAACCATCACCTGATCCTTCCCAACCCCCAAAATCGATCAAGACTTCAAAATAGATACTTGACATGTACTAGAAAAAGATACTCCTTATCAAGATCTATCATTATAGATATAGATGAGTCATTTTGGAGCATCCTGAAGGATTTTTGATGTTCTAGACGAAAATCAAATCACACCCAAAACCATCACCTGATCCTTCCCAAGCCCCAAAATCGATCAAGACTTCAAAATAGATACTTGACATGTACTAGAAAAAGATACTCCTAATCAAGATCTATCATTATAGATATAGATGAGTCATTTTGGAGCATCCTGAAGGATTTTTGATGTTCTAGACGAAAATCAAATCACACCCAAAACCATCACCTGATCCTTCCCAACCCCCAAAATCGATCAAGACTTCAAAATAGATACTTGACATGTACTAGAAAAAGATACTCCTAATCAAGATCTATAATTATAGATATAGATGAGTCATTTTGGAGCATCCTGAAGGATTTTTGATGTTCTAGACGAAAATCAAATCACACCCAAAACCATCACCTGATCCTTCCCAACCCCCAAAATCGATCAAGACTAAAAAATAGATACTTGACATGTACTAGAAAAAGATACTCCTAATCAAGATCTATCATTATAGATATAGATGAGTCATTTTGGAGCATCCTGAAGGATTTTTGATGTTCTAGACGAAAATCAAATCACACCCAAAAACATCACCTGATCCTTCCCAACCCCCAAAATCGATCAAGACTTCAAAATAGATACTTGACATGTACTAGAAAAAGATACTCCTAATCAAGATCTATCATTATAGATATAGATGAGTCATTTTGGAGCATCCTGAAGGATTTTTGATGTTCTAGACGAAAATCAAATCACACCCAAAACCATCACCTGATCCTTCCCAACCCCCAAAATCGATCAAGACTTCAAAATAGATACTTGACATGTACTAGAAAAAGATACTCCTAATCAAGATCTATCATTATAGATATAGATGAGTCATTTTGGAGCATCCTGAAGGATTTTTGATGTTCTAGACGAAAATCAAATCACACCCAAAACCATCACCTGATCCTTCCCAACCCCCAAAATCGATCAAGACTTCAAAATAGATACTTGACATGTACTAGAAAAAGATACTCCTAATCAAGATCTATCATTATAGATATAGATGAGTCATTTTGGAGCATCCTGAAGGATTTTTGATGTTCTAGACGAAAATCAAATCACACCCAAAACCATCACCTGATCCTTCCCAACCCCCAAAATCGATCAAGACTTCAAAATAGATACTTGACATGTACTAGAAAAAGATACTCCTAATCAAGATCTATCATTATAGATATAGATGAGTCATTTTGGAGCATCCTGAAGGATTTTTGATGTTCTAGACGAAAATCAAATCACACCCAAAACCATCACCTGATCCTTCCCAACCCCCAAAATCGATCAAGACTTCAAAATAGATACTTGACATGTACTAGAAAAAGATACTCCTAATCAAGATCTATCATTATAGATATAGATGAGTCATTTTGGAGCATCCTGATGTTCTAGACGAAAATCAAATCACACCCAAAACCATCACCTGATCCTTCCCAACCCCCAAAATCGATCAAGACTTCAAAATAGATACTTGACATGTACTAGAAAAAGATACTCCTAATCAAGATCTATCATTATAGATATAGATGAGTCATTTTGGAGCATCCTGAAGGATTTTTGATGTTCTAGACGAAAATCAAATCACACCCAAAACCATCACCTGATCCTTCCCAACCCCCAAAATCGATCAAGACTTCAAAATAGATACTTGACATGTACTAGAAAAAGATACTCCTAATCAAGATCTATCATTATAGATATAGATGAGTCATTTTGGAGCATCCTGAAGGATTTTTGATGTTCTAGACGAAAATCAAATCACACCCAAAACCATCACCTGATCCTTCCCAACCCCCAAAATCGATCAAGACTTCAAAATAGATACTTGACATGTACTAGAAAAAGATACTCCTAATCAAGATCTATAATTATAGATATAGATGAGTCATTTTGGAGCATCCTGAAGGATTTTTGATGTTCTAGACGAAAATCAAATCACACCCAAAACCATCACCTGATCCTTCCCAACCCCCAAAATCGATCAAGACTTCAAAATAGATACTTGACATGTACTAGAAAAAGATACTCCTAATCAAGATCTATCATTATAGATATAGATGAGTCATTTTGGAGCATCCTGAAGGATTTTTGATGTTCTAGACGAAAATCAAATCACACCCAAAACCATCACCTGATCCTTCCCAACCCCCAAAATCGATCAAGACTTCAAAATAGATACTTGACATGTACTAGAAAAAGATACTCCTAATCAAGATCTATAATTATAGATATAGATGAGTCATTTTGGAGCATCCTGAAGGATTTTTGATGTTCTAGACGAAAATCAAATCACACCCAAAACCATCACCTGATCCTTCCCAACCCCCAAAATCGATCAAGACTTCAAAATAGATACTTGACATGTACTAGAAAAAGATACTCCTAATCAAGATCTATCATTATAGATATAGATGAGTCATTTTGGAGCATCCTGAAGGATTTTTGATGTTCTAGACGAAAATCAAATCACACCCAAAACCATCACCTGATCCTTCCCAACCCCCAAAATCGATCAAGACTTCAAAATAGATACTTGACATGTACTAGAAAAAGATACTCCTAATCAAGATCTATCATTATAGATATAGATGAGTCATTTTGGAGCATCCTGAAGGATTTTTGATGTTCTAGACAAAATCAAATCACACCCAAAACCATCACCTGATCCTTCCCAACCCCCAAAATCGATCAAGACTTCAAAATAGATACTTGACATGTAGTAGAAAAAGATACTCCTAATCAAGATCTATAATTATAGATATAGATGAGTTATTTTGGAGCATCCTGAAGGATTTTTGATGTTCTAGACGAAAATCAAATCACACCCAAAACCATCACCTGATCCTTCCCAACCCCCAAAATCGATCAAGACTTCAAAATAGATACTTGACATGTACTAGAAAAAGATACTCCTAATCAAGATCTATCATTATAGATATAGATGAGTCATTTTGGAGCATCCTGAAGGATTTTTGATGTTCTAGACGAAAATCAAATCACACCCAAAACCATCACCTGATCCTTCCCAACCCCCAAAATCGATCAAGACTTCAAAATAGATACTTGACATGTACTAGAAAAAGATACTCCTAATCAAGATCTATCATTATAGATATAGATGAGTCATTTTGGAGCATCCTGAAGGATTTTTGATGTTCTAGACGAAAATCAAATCACACCCAAAACCATCACCTGATCCTTCCCAACCCCCAAAATCGATCAAGACTTCAAAATAGATACTTGACATGTACTAGAAAAAGATACTCCTAATCAAGATCTATCATTATAGATATAGATGAGTCATTTTGGAGCATCCTGAAGGATTTTTGATGTTCTAGACCAAAATCAAATCACACCCAAAACCATCACCTGATCCTTCCCAACCCCCAAAATCGATCAAGACTTCAAAATAGATACTTGACATGTACTAGAAAAAGATACTCCTAATCAAGATCTATCATTATAGATATAGATGAGTCATTTTGGAGCATCCTGAAGGATTTTTTATGTTCTAGACGAAAATCAAATCACACCCAAAACTATCACCTGATCCTTCCCAACCCCCAAAATCGATCAAGACTTCAAAATAGATACTTGACATGTACTAGAAAAAGATACTCCTAATCAAGATCTATCATTATAGATATAGATGAGTCATTTTGGAGCATCCTGAAGGATTTTTGATGTTCTAGACGAAAATCAAATCACACCCAAAACCATCACCTGATCCTTCCCAACCCTCAAAATCGATCAAGACTTCAAAATAGATACTTGACATGTACTAGAAAAAGATACTCCTAATCAAGATCTATCATTATAGATATAGATGAGTCATTTTGGAGCATCCTGAAGGATTTTTGATGTTCTAGACGAAAATCAAATCACACCCAAAACCATCACCTGATCCTTCCCAACCCCCAAAATCGATCAAGACTTCAAAATAGATACTTGACATGTACTAGAAAAAGATACTCCTAATCAAGATCTATCATTATAGATATAGATGAGTCATTTTGGAGCATCCTGAAGGATTTTTGATGTTCTAGACGAAAATCAAATCACACCCAAAACCATCACCTGATCCTTCCCAACCCCCAAAATCGATCAAGACTTCAAAATAGATACTTGACATGTACTAGAAAAAGATACTCCTAATCAAGATCTATCATTATAGATATAGATGAGTCATTTTGGAGCATCCTGAAGGATTTTTGATGTTCTAGACGAAAATCAAATCACACCCAAAACCATCACCTGATCCTTCCCAACCCCCAAAATCGATCAAGACTTCAAAATAGATACTTGACATGTAGTAGAAAAAGATACTCCTAATCAAGATCTATAATTATAGATATAGATGAGTTATTTTGGAGCATCCTGAAGGATTTTTGATGTTCTAGACGAAAATCAAATCACACCCAAAACCATCACCTGATCCTTCCCAACCCCCAAAATCGATCAAGACTTCAAAATAGATACTTGACATGTACTAGAAAAAGATACTCCTAATCAAGATCTATCATTATAGATATAGATGAGTCATTTTGGAGCATCCTGAAGGATTTTTGATGTTCTAGACGAAAATCAAATCACACCCAAAACCATCACCTGATCCTTCCCAACCCCCAAAATCGATCAAGACTTCAAAATAGATACTTGACATGTACTAGAAAAAGATACTCCTAATCAAGATCTATCATTATAGATATAGATGAGTCATTTTGGAGCATCCTGAAGGATTTTTGATGTTCTAGACGAAAATCAAATCACACCCAAAACCATCACCTGATCCTTCCCAACCCCCAAAATCGATCAAGACTTCAAAATAGATACTTGACATGTACTAGAAAAAGATACTCCTAATCAAGATCTATCATTATAGATATAGATGAGTCATTTTGGAGCATCCTGAAGGATTTTTGATGTTCTAGACCAAAATCAAATCACACCCAAAACCATCACCTGATCCTTCCCAACCCCCAAAATCGATCAAGACTTCAAAATAGATACTTGACATGTACTAGAAAAAGATACTCCTAATCAAGATCTATCATTATAGATATAGATGAGTCATTTTGGAGCATCCTGAAGGATTTTTTATGTTCTAGACGAAAATCAAATCACACCCAAAACTATCACCTGATCCTTCCCAACCCCCAAAATCGATCAAGACTTCAAAATAGATACTTGACATGTACTAGAAAAAGATACTCCTAATCAAGATCTATCATTATAGATATAGATGAGTCATTTTGGAGCATCCTGAAGGATTTTTGATGTTCTAGACGAAAATCAAATCACACCCAAAACCATCACCTGATCCTTCCCAACCCTCAAAATCGATCAAGACTTCAAAATAGATACTTGACATGTACTAGAAAAAGATACTCCTAATCAAGATCTATCATTATAGATATAGATGAGTCATTTTGGAGCATCCTGAAGGATTTTTGATGTTCTAGACGAAAATCAAATCACACCCAAAACCATCACCTGATCCTTCCCAACCCTCAAAATCGATCAAGACTTCAAAATAGATACTTGACATGTACT
Organism: Eupeodes corollae; assembly: GCF_945859685.1. Taxonomy (NCBI): domain Eukaryota; kingdom Metazoa; phylum Arthropoda; class Insecta; order Diptera; family Syrphidae; genus Eupeodes; species Eupeodes corollae. Next base: position 6,188 of record NW_026605594.1, on the reverse strand, counting down.
AGAAAAAGATACTCCTAATCAAGATCTATCATTATAGATATAGATGAGTCATTTTGGAGCATCCTGAAGGATTTTTGATGTTCTAGACGAAAATCAAATCACACCCAAAACCATCACCTGATCCTTCCCAACCCCCAAAATCGATCAAGACTTCAAAATAGATACTTGACATGTACTAGAAAAAGATACTCCTAATCAAGATCTATCATTATAGATATAGATGAGTCATTTTGGAGCATCCTGAAGGATTTTTGATGTTCTAGACGAAAATCAAATCACACCCAAAACCATCACCTGATCCTTCCCAACCCCCAAAATCGATCAAGACTTCAAAATAGATACTTGACATGTACTAGAAAAAGATACTCCTAATCAAGATCTATCATTATAGATATAGATGAGTCATTTTGGAGCATCCTGAAGGATTTTTGATGTTCTAGACGAAAATCAAATCACACCCAAAACCTTCACCTGATCCTTCCCAACCCCCAAAATCGATCAAGACTTCAAAATAGATACTTGACATGTACTAGAAAAAGATACTCCTAATCAAGATCTATCATTATAGATATAGATGAGTCATTTTGGAGCATCCTGAAGGATTTTTGATGTTCTAGACGAAAATCAAATCACACCCAAAACCATCACCTGATCCTTCCCAACCCCCAAAATCGATCAAGACTTCAAAATAGATACTTGACATGTACTAGAAAAAGATACTCCTAATCAAGATCTATCATTATAGATATAGATGAGTCATTTTGGAGCATCCTGTAGGATTTTTGGTGTTCTAGACGAAAATCAAATCACACCCAAAACCATCACCTGATCCTTCCCAACCCCCAAAATCGATCAAGACTTCAAAATAGATACTTGACATGTACTAGAAAAAGATACTCCTAATCAAGATCTATCATTATAGATATAGATGAGTCATTTTGGAGCATCCTGAAGGATTTTTGATGTTCTAGACGAAAATCAAATCACACCCAAAACCATCACCTGATCCTTCCCAACCCCCAAAATCGATCAAGACTTCAAAATAGATACTTGACATGTACTAGAAAAAGATACTCCTAATCAAGATCTATCATTATAGATATAGATGAGTCATTTTGGAGCATCCTGAAGGATTTTTGATGTTCTAGACGAAAATCAAATCACACCCAAAACCATCACCTGATCCTTCCCAACCCCCAAAATCGATCAAGACTTCAAAATAGATACTTGACGTGTACTAGAAAAAGATACTCCTAATCAAGATCTATCATTATAGATATAGATGAGTCATTTTGGAGCATCCTGAAGGATTTTTGATGTTCTAGACGAAAATCAAATCACACCCAAAACCATCACCTGATCCTTCCCAACCCCCAAAATCGATCAAGACTTCAAAATAGATACTTGACATGTACTAGAAAAAGATACTCCTAATCAAGATCTATCATTATAGATATAGATGAGTCATTTTGGAGCATCCTGAAGGATTTTTGATGTTCTAGACGAAAATCAAATCACACCCAAAACCATCACCTGATCCTTCCCAACCCCCAAAATCGATCAAGACTTCAAAATAGATACTTGACATGTACTAGAAAAAGATACTCCTAATCAATATCTATCATTATAGATATAGATGAGTCATTTTGGAGCATCCTGAAGGATTTTTGATGTTCTAGACGAAAATCAAATCACACCCAAAACCATCACCTGATCCTTCCCAACCCCCAAAATCGATCAAGACTTCAAAATAGATACTTGACATGTACTAGAAAAAGATACTCCTAATCAAGATCTATCATTATAGATATAGATGAGTCATTTTGGAGCATCCTGAAGGATTTTTGATGTTCTAGACGAAAATCAAATCACACCCAAAACCATCACCTGATCCTTCCCAACCCCCAAAATCGATCAAGACTTCAAAATAGATACTTGACATGTACTAGAAAAAGATACTCCTAATCAAGATCTATCATTATAGATATAGATGAGTCATTTTAGAGCATCCTGAAGGATTTTTGATGTTCTAGACGAAAATCAAATCACACCCAAAACCTTCACCTGATCCTTCCCAACCCCCAAAATCGATCAAGACTTCAAAATAGATACTTGACATGTACTAGAAAAAGATACTCCTAATCAAGATCTATCATTATAGATATAGATGAGTCATTTTGGAGCATCCTGAAGGATTTTTGATGTTCTAGACGAAAATCAAATCACACCCAAAACCATCACCTGATCCTTCCCAACCCCCAAAATCGATCAAGACTTCAAAATAGATACTTGACATGTACTAGAAAAAGATACTCCTAATCAAGACCTATCATTATAGATATAGATGAGTCATTTTGGAGCATCCTGAAGGATTTTTGATGTTCTAGACGAAAATCAAATCACACCCAAAACCATCACCTGATCCTTCCCAACCCCCAAAATCGATCAAGACTTCAAAATAGATACTTGACATGTACTAGAAAAAGATACTCCTAATCAAGATCTATCATTATAGATATAGATGAGTCATTTTGGAGCATCCTGAAGGATTTTTGATGTTCTAGACGAAAATCAAATCACACCCAAAACCATCACCTGATCCTTCCCAACCCCCAAAATCGATCAAGACTTCAAAATAGATACTTGACATGTACTAGAAAAAGATACTCCTAATCAAGATCTATCATTATAGATATAGATGAGTCATTTTGGAGCATCCTGAAGCATTTTTGATGTTCTAGACGAAAATCAAATCACACCCAAAACCATCACCTGATCCTTCCCAACCCCCAAAATCGATCAAGACTTCAAAATAGATACTTGACGTGTACTAGAAAAAGATACTCCTAATCAAGATCTATCATTATAGATATAGATGAGTCATTTTGGAGCATCCTGAAGGATTTTTCATGTTCTAGACGAAAATCAAATCACACCCAAAACCATCACCTGATCCTTCCCAACCCCCAAAATCGATCAAGACTTCAAAATAGATACTTGACATTTACTAGAAAAAGATACTCCTAATCAAGATCTATCATTATAGATATAGATGAGTCATTTTGGAGCATCCTGAAGGATTTTTGATGTTCTAGACGAAAATCAAATCACACCCAAAACCATCACCTGATCCTTCCCAACCCCCAAAATCGATCAAGACTTCAAAATAGATACTTGACATGTACTAGAAAAAGATACTCCTAATCAAGATCTATCATTATAGATATAGATGAGTCATTTTGGAGCATCCTGAAGGATTTTTGATGTTCTAGACGAAAATCAAATCACACCCAAAACCATCACCTGATCCTTCCCAACCCCCAAAATCGATCAAGACTTCAAAATAGATACTTGACATGTACTAGAAAAAGATACTCCTAATCAAGATCTATCATTATAGATATAGATGAGTCATTTTGGAGCATCCTGAAGGATTTTTGATGTTCTAGACGAAAATCAAATCACACCCAAAACCATCACCTGATCCTTCCCAACCCTCAAAATCGATCAAGACTTCAAAATAGATACTTGACATGTACTAGAAAAAGATACTCCTAATCAAGATCTATCATTATAGATATAGATGAGTCATTTTGGAGCATCCTGAAGGATTTTTGATGTTCTAGACGAAAATCAAATCACACCCAAAACCATCACCTGATCCTTCCCAACCCCCAAAATCGATCAAGACTTCAAAATAGATACTTGACATGTACTAGAAAAAGATACTCCTAATCAAGATCTATCATTATAGATATATATGAGTCATTTTGGAGCATCCTGAAGGATTTTTGATGTTCTAGACGAAAATCAAATCACACCCAAAACCATCACCTGATCCTTCCCAACCCCCAAAATCGATCAAGACTTCAAAATAGATACTTGACATGTACTAGAAAAAGATACTCCTAATCAAGATCTATCATTATAGATATAGATGAGTCATTTTGGAGCATCCTGAAGGATTTTTGATGTTCTAGACGAAAATCAAATCACACCCAAAACCATCACCTGATCCTTCCCAACCCCCAAAATCGATCAAGACTTCAAAATAGATACTTGACATGTACTAGAAAAAGATACTCCTAATCAAGATCTATCATTATAGATATAGATGAGTCATTTTGGAGCATCCTGAAGGATTTTTGATGTTCTAGACGAAAATCAAATCACACCCAAAACCATCACCTGATCCTTCCCAACCCCCAAAATCGATCAAGACTTCAAAATAGATACTTGACATGTACTAGAAAAAGATACTCCTAATCAAGATCTATCATTATAGATATAGATGAGTCATTTTGAAGCATCCTGAAGGATTTTTGATGTTCTAGACGAAAATCAAATCACACCCAAAACCATCACCTGATCCTTCCCAACCCCCAAAATCGATCAAGACTTCAAAATAGATACTTGACATGTACTAGAAAAAGATACTCCTAATCAAGATCTATCATTATAGATATAGATGAGTCATTTTGGAGCATCCTGAAGGATTTTTGATGTTCTAGACGAAAATCAAATCACACCCAAAACCATCACCTGATCCTTCCCAACCCCCAAAATCGATCAAGACTTCAAAAAAGATACTTGACATGTACTAGAAAAAGATACTCCTAATCAAGATCTATCATTATAGATATAGATGAGTCATTTTGGAGCATCCTGAAGGATTTTTGATGTTCTAGACGAAAATCAAATCACACCCAAAACCATCACCTGATCCTTCCCAACCCCCAAAATCGATCAAGACTTCAAAATAGATACTTGACATGTACTAGAAAAAGATACTCCTAATCAAGATCTATCATTATAGATATAGATGAGTCATTTTGGAGCATCCTGAAGGATTTTTGATGTTCTAGACGAAAATCAAATCACATCCAAAACCATCACCTGATCCTTCCCAACCCCCAAAATCGATCAAGACTTCAAAATAGATACTTGACATGTACTAGAAAAAGATACTCCTAATCAAGATCTATCATTATAGATATAGATGAGTCATTTTGGAGCATCCTGAAGGATTTTTGATGTTCTAGACGAAAATCAAATCACACCCAGAACCATCACCTGATCCTTCCCAACCCCCAAAATCGATCAAGACTTCAAAATAGATACTTGACATGTACTAGAAAAAGATACTCCTAATCAAGATCTATCATTATAGATATAGATGAGTCATTTTGGAGCATCCTGAAGGATTTTTGATGTTCTAGACGAAAATCAAATCACACCCAAAACCATCACCTGATCCTTCCCAACCCCCAAAATCGATCAAGACTTCAAAATAGATACTTGACATGTACTAGAAAAAGATACTCCTAATCAAGATCTATCATTATAGATATAGATGAGTCATTTTGGAGCATCCTGAAGGATTTTTGATGTTCTAGACGAAAATCAAATCACACCCAAAACCATCACCTGATCCTTCCCAACCCCCAAAATCGATCAAGACTTCAAAATAGATACTTGACATGTACTAGAAAAAGATACTCCTAATCAAGATCTATCATTATAGATATAGATGAGTCATTTTGGAGCATCCTGAAGGATTTTTGATGTTCTAGACGAAAATCAAATCACACCCAAAACCATCACCTGATCCTTCCCAACCCCCAAAATCGATCAAGACTTCAAAATAGATACTTGACATGTACTAGAAAAAGATACTCCTAATCAAGATCTATCATTATAGATATAGATGAGTCATTTTGGAGCATCCTGAGGAATTTTTGAGGTTCTAGACGAAAATCAAATCACACCCAAAACCATCACCTGATCCTTCCCAACCCCCAAAATCGATCAAGACTTCAAAATAGATACTTGACATGTACTAGAAAAAGATACTCCTAATCAAGATCTATCATTATAGATATAGATGAGTCATTTTGGAGCATCCTGAAGGATTTTTGATGTTCTAGACGAAAATCAAATCACACCCAAAACCATCACCTGATCCTTCCCAACCCCCAAAATCGATCAAGACTTCAAAATAGATACTTGACATGTACTAGAAAAAGATACTCCTAATCAAGATCTATCATTATAGATATATATGAGTCATTTTGGAGCATCCTGAAGGATTTTTGATGTTCTAGACGAAAATCAAATCACACCCAAAACCATCACCTGATCCTTCCCAACCCCCAAAATCGATCAAGACTTCAAAATAGATACTTGAC
>NW_026605593.1:0-16396 GCF_945859685.1 Eupeodes corollae | reverse complement strand
TTGATAAAGTCTGTCTCCTTTTGATTCGTTAAAATTTATTAAATAAAAGAATTCTCGTGTCCCTGGTGAGTGCAGACAAAGGAGATCCACTTTGTTGCTGATGAGGTCAGACACGTGGAAGACCGAAATCATGGTTGTTAAAGGACTTAAATAATTTGTTTCTAAATTTGGGTACTTTGATTGATTTTTTCAATCAATGATCTTTATGTGGGCTTAAAAGTTGTCACATAAAGGACACCTACTCTTTTCATGTATGAACGAGTTTTTTGAGATATATTTGCTCGTTAAAGTCGAGTTGATTTGCCATTAAATTTATGAAATTTTGTCAACTTTTTTTCAACATTATGATGCTGTTAATATCAAAGTATCTAATAATAGGGATACAGGCATTCATCAAACGTGATTAAAATTGAATTTGTATCCCAAAAGACCATAAGCATCTGAGTTCTTTAACAGTATGTGCTTGGTCGAATAATAACTTAATGTGACTAAAGAAAGCTTCCAAACACCAAAAAGCAGAAGTATCTTTCTGCTTATGATTATTTATAATTATTCTAATAAGTAAATGTAAATACCAAGATTTTCATGCAAATTTTTGAATATCTTTTTTTAAATTAGTTTAACAACTTCCTTAACGAGGCCAAGATTTATTTTTTAAGTTTGCTTTTAAAAGGTCGCAGTTTTAAATAATTAATAATTAGATTTTTTTTAAATTAAGGTGGCACAGGCAGGGATTGAACCCAAGACCACTTGCAAGACAGACCAACGCACTTTTTTTTTTTTTTTTAATTCATTTTTATTAATTCATTCTTAAACCTACCTTAAAGCTAGACAAAAATTCATAAAACTATCCTAATTATCCATAACTTACAACTAACTTAATGGTCCCATACGGACACTCTAAGTTAAACTATAACACTTAAAACTAATACCTTTCGGCCCTAAGATCTATTTTACTTCAATTTAAATTAATTTTATTTTGTATTTATTAGAAAATTATGAGAAAAAAACTAATATCAAGTTCCTTTTTTATATTTACTTAAAAACTACTTAAAATAAGGTCCCTAATATAATATAAAACTTAAAGCTAACTTAAACTACCTATTCTACCTATAAACTACAACTAGAACAAACACAGCAGCAAATTTAACATTTTTTGTTTTTATATTTTATTGTATTTTAATTTTTTTTATATTCCATGTTTTTTTGTGTTTTTTTTTTTGTTTTTTTTGTTTATTTAAATTTTAATTTTTTTGTATTTTTTTGTGCCACCATGCCTATTCTACTTAAAACTAAACCCTAAAACTATAAATCAAGTATGTAAGCCGGCCAAGGCTTAAAATCCCATCCCGACTACCCAATATCAAGTGCCAATTGAAGCCACCAAAACTGGTTCTCCTGCTTCACCCTATCAGTTCGGTCCCGTTCGGACACAGCCCTACTGAACCGGAGGAGCTCTGCTCCGCCTTGTGCCATGACGTCCCGATTGTATGGGAGTCGCCTATCCACGGTTCTTCGTCTGACGTGGTAGATTAACGGAACTGCCAATCTATCCTGTATCAGACCGCATTTGTCTAAAAAGAGGAATGCCTCTGGTGGAATGAACCCGCTCAAGTGTGCACTTTCAAAATACTCGTCGTTCGGATAGAACGCCCCGAAAATTAAATTGTTGGTCGAAGATATACCTCTTGCAATGTGACCTCGAACGAGTTTTATCACGAAATTGTCAATTCTGTTGATTCGAGCCCCGTTGTATAGGACCTCGTTGGAATAGTAATGCACATAAGAAGACTCGGCTGTTCGAAATAAGCCGGTACAGCGTCGTAAACACAGCCGCTCGAACACCCGAAACTTCTTCATCTGGGAAGGGGCAACGTTGAACCACACAGGACAACCATAAACAATCATTGGGCGTATGAGGGCCATGTAGCAAATTACCTTCACTTTGGGCTCAAGCCGACTGCTAAAAAACAGCCGTTTCGTCAGAGCGAAGGCTCCTCTAGCCCTGGTCAGAGCAGCATTTATATGTCTGTCGAAATATAAATACTGATCTAACCAGATACCGAGGTACTTCACTACCCTTTTGCTCGCTAATGGCTGCCCGTGAAGATCAACGATGACCATCTTGCGCCAATTCTTACACGTATCCCTCGTGGCCCCAGCCAACGGAGTCCGGAACAGAATTGTCTCTGACTTCTGGACATTTATTTTCAGTTTCCAGTCGTCGCAATATCGCTGAATATTGTCGAAATCACGCTGCAAGAGAATTCTAACAACCTCAACCTTTCGGCCCGTTCTGTACGCAATTAGATCGTCGGCGTACGCATTTGCCTTTGTAAGACTCCCTATCAGATCGCTGGTGTAAATGCTGAAGAGAATCGGCGAATTCACCGCTAACTGTTGAAGACCATTTTTAATTGTGAATGTTGTGGTAGAAGTTACATTGCCACTTTTGACAACAAAATTTCTACCGTTAAGCATATTATAAAGTATATACAACAATGGCTTGCTTATGCCAAGCCTGCTCAATTTTAGATAAAGACCCTCTTACCATACGGTGTCAAAGGTCTTTTAAAAATCAACCAGAACAGCACCTGTGCATTGTTGTTTTGATTTATTCCATTGGATATGAGAAACGAGTTTAGACGCAACATGGATTGTGTCATGACCAGCTTTGAGCCCGAACTGTTTATCCGGAATTATTTTGTTGTCCGCAGCCCACTTAGTCAGAGCCCTATTAATGATCTTTTCGAAAACTTTTCTGGCTCTGAAAAAGACTTATTGACCGAAGATTTGACGGGTTGGAGTTGTCCTTTCCCTTTTTCGGGAGAGGATGAACCACAGCGGTCTTCAAATGTACTGGATAATATGCATTATTCAGTGCACTGTTGAACAGTGTGGTGTAAATGTCAATTGCTTCCGTCGGTAAATGTCTTAGTACAACGTTAGATATACCATCGACACCTGCTGACTTTTTATTTTTTATTGAATTGAAGATGAGCTGAAGCTCAACCTTCGTCACTAACAAGGGACTTGGTCCCGTTTGCTCGGCGATTATGGCATTTGCCAAGAAATCGTCATTGAACCGCATGAAACCGTGGTTCTCAGATCGCCATTGCGTCATATCATTTCGAAGGTAAAAGTGATTGAGTAGGGCTCCGTTCTCCAGGTCGTGGTTGGGGCGAATGCTAACATTCACCTTGTACACTTGCTGGAAAGCAGCTCCCACCGCCTGCACTTTTTCCTTCGGATCTTCAATTATATAAAAGTCATCGTCAAAGATGGCTTCTTCTATTTGCGCTGTTATTAGTACGTCTCTGTTCTTTTCAGTTCTTTGGAGTTTATGACACGGAAGGTCATTATCGTTTTTTTTCCTAAATATTGATTTTGGGGAACATACTAGGGTCTGACCGGATCTTGCGGTCCCAGTACTTGTTAATTGATAGCCTGTAGTTCTCCTTAATCAACAGGTTGACATTTTTTATTGACGATTTCAGTGTCCTAAACCTCCCAGTCACGTGGGTCTGTAAGTCGTCTGTGCAAGTTTTTGAGTCTTGTCAGTAAGCCACTCTTGTGCCTTCGCAGTGCGTCAATAGTCGCATTTCTGTATGCGTCCATTTGGTCCCGTTCTTTGTACTTTGGTATTGTCCGTTCCATCGTTCCTTTTATTGTTTCGTCCATCTGTTGTAAATGTTGGTCAATTTCTGTATTTGTCAAGTTTCTGTTGTTTGGTGTTCAAGTTCTATCGCTAAGGCGTTGGTGAAACGAGGCCAATAATGTAATTGTAAGAGTGCGTTGTAACGTATTCTTCCAATTCCACGCGTTCGTTCGGAATCTGCATTACAGCAGCCAGTCCGCAGAGATCACTGTCGTACTCGACTGTCTGTAAGCAGTTTCGCGGGTGATTACCCACTCTGTCTGTTACTGTCAGTCTGGTGTCTTACAGCAAAAGATCTAGAAAGGAGCCGCTTCTTGGATACGATGGCTTTTCAGTAGCCAGCAGTTCGACGCCATATTCACGCTGTAAAGATTCATCAAATTAAAAAGATGATTACCTCTGGGATTACGATGTTGATTTCCACAATCTTCATGTTTTGCGTTCAAATCACCGGCCAAGATGAAATAGTTTTCTTCCAAGCTCAGTTTCAGTTCCCTAAAAAGAATCTCGAGTTCTGAAGCAAAGTAAGTAACCTTCGGAGCTCCAGCCGCATAAGCCGCAATCATATACATCCGCTTCCCTTGAGAGAGAGAGATGCATACAACGCAAACTTCTAGCGTCTTGAGCTTTCGCAATTCATTGTTGAATATGACTTTATAATTAATGCCTTTTCGTATAAAGAGAGCGACCCCTTGAGTTGAGTCAGCCGGTCTCTTCTTACGATATTGTAATTTGTATGAGTCAATTTGTGTTTGTGGTTTAGCTTAGTTTCGCTAGCCATAAACACATCGGGACTGTAGTCTGTCAGCAATTGGAACATATCGGCTCTTCGTTCAATCCTAATCAGTGAATTTACATTCACAGCTAGGACTTTTAGGTGCGTCTCCGGCAGCGCGTCCATTATTGTCTAAATTGCGCCAGGCCAGGCAACAAAGAGTAGAGATGATCTACCCTTTTGCCTTGCTCCTATATCTGACTTTGCAGTCCTTTTAGTTTACCTTAAATGCTCAACAACAAGGCTACAATGTCAGGCTGCACCTCTGGTGCCTTAGGCACAGGGGCCTTTGGGGCAACCGTTGGGGGAGCCTGTCTCGTGTTCCCATTCCCTGACACCATTTTGGCGTAGGAAAATTTGGGGTCCACGAATTTTTGTATTGAAGCCTGTCGAACTGTTCGACTTCTTTCGGCTTTTTGGCTGGCCTGTTTTTGCTTAATTTCTTGGACCTTAGGGCAACCCCTATAACTAGCCGGGTGCCCTTGGTTTCCGCAAAGGACACACTTGAGCAGGGTACAGTCAAACGCACTAACCATTACGCTACGGGTACTACTATTTATTTGTCATTGCCTTTTAAAATATGAGAGATCATTTTGCCGGACCCATCTTTTGCCGGACCCTGTATAAATCAATTGTTTCATAAGCCTTTTCTCTTACAATTAAGCAGTTTTTAAAAAAAACCTAGAAATTGTGATTTACTTTATATCAATCAAAGGCAAGAAATAAGCTTTACATTTGCTTTAAATATGTTTATAGGAATTAACTTACATTTTAAAGTAAAATAATACATGAATAAAAATAGCCTAACGCGAATCGGCTTAAAACCCTAAGTTCCAAATTTGAACTCAATCGACCAAATGGTTTGGGCCGTAGGGGCTAGGACAGACAGACAGTCGGATGAAATCGGTACCCACTATTTTCGACTTCTCTATACTATCGTAAAATCATGTTTGATTAAAATCTCGAGTTCTAAATTTGTTACTATTGCAATACATACTTGCCTAATAGTCCCAAGTAAAAACTTAAAAAAATATATTTGAGTAAGTAAGTAATTTATTTACATTAATTTACAAAATTTTATACAGTTTATAAATTTGTTTTGAATTAAATGGAATTTTGTTCTTAATAACAATCTATACTTGTAAATTTCTGTCTAAAATTTACTTAATGTTTTCCAATCATGCCAAGAGTATTTTTCCCGAAAGTAGCGTATCTGAGTTTTGAATATTGGACAGAAACCAATGATATGTAGACAATCTTCTTTTGATTTTAAGTTACACAGCGTACAGAACTGGTTTAAACTACCATTATAAGGACTTATATTTAAGTTGAGAACTTCACAGCTTTAAAGATAAGGGATATCTCATCATAACTCAGTGAATCCTTGAAATAATTTCTGGCACAAAGATTATAGCTGAGCTAACTGTAGTTTGTTCTACTGAATGAGTCTTGAGCTTGTTCTATCAGTGAATGAATCATTATGTTCTCATTTTTCTCTGTACATTTGTTCTTTCACATGGTTTACATTGCTGAAATCATAATCCAATCTCACTCCACACCCATTGCCAACAGATTGCCATCTTGCAAACCACCAGCCCTTGTTTCTCAGCTCATATAAAAGAAGTTTTTTCGAAAGTCTTGTGCTCTGATGGTTGCTGCAGACTTTGATGATGTAGTCAGCTTGAGACTTCAGGGTGCTTCTTAGAAGTTTTTGCAGCCCTGTTTCTAAATATATCGAATAACTAGGCGTATTCAGAGGAAGGTTCAAAAGTTTCTTTATAAAATTCCTATACAATTTTTAGATTTCTTCATATTCTAATGACCCTCAAACCTGAGCAGCATCCAAGAGAGTAGATTTCACTACTGAATTAAATATTTTGTATTTTGTAGACAAATTTATTTGTTTGTTAGAGAAGATATTTTTCCATGTTAAATTTATCAAACTTTATGAGCTTTGGGCTTTCTCCGATAAAAGAATTTTGAAATTTAATGTTGGATTCAACTTCAAACCTAGATATTTGAACTCTTTTCTTACCTCCAATTGCGTACCATTATATTTTCAGCTTCTTCCATTATAAGCGCTTTTTTTACGGGAAAATACCATTAATGGATTTAATTTTGTCGTGTTGATAGAAAGTCCCCATCTGTTAATCATCAATTGCAAACCTTTAGGTGATTCTGAAAGTATAACGAGGTCGTCGGCGTATAGTAACACAGTTACGGTGCAGCTAGCTATTCTTATTCCCCCAGGAAGTTCATCCGCAACATCATTTATAAATAACCAGAACAAAAGAGCGGTAAGTGAGCATCCATTCCGATTTGTGTCACCTTATAAATAAGAGTATTTCTATTGATCCCCTTTGCAATGCCAAGCTGCTTGAAATATACAGACGGTTCTTGGACAAATTCAAGTAATGAATCGCTGAACTTACTATTGGACACTCACTTTCCTGGCAGTTCTATTACCGAAACTTGCAACAGTTTTATATGTTCAAGTTCAAATACAACATATCCACAAGGTCTGATCACAAAGGATAAGCTACAATGGGCTCTCAACAGCTTCAAACCATTTAAAGCTGCAGGACCAGATGGAATAATACCAGCCGAATTACAAAAGGCTTCTGATATAATTGCATCAATCCTTGAGGAAATTTTTACCAGCTGTCTTTACCTGGTCCATATTCCCTCGGAATGGAAAGAAGTTAAAGTTGTTTTTATTCCTAAAGCAGGTAAATGCTCCCAAGCAATACTAAAGATCTACGACCTATAAGGCTATCATCATTAATTCTTAAGACCTTGGAAAGATTGATTTATATCCATTTAAGGGCATATAAGACTTCTGTCTTCGTCTCAACATGCCTACTGTAAAGGTAAATCGGTTTAAGGGCACGTATCGATACAAGACTTCTGTCTTCGTCTCAACATGCCTACTGTAAAGGTAAATCGGTGGAAACAGCGTTACACACTTTAGTACGCACCATCGAATATTCCCTCCATCATAAAGAGTTCACTTTAAATGTAGAGAGTTCGCTTCGGGAGTTAATTCATTTAATGCTTACTAGCAGAATAATTAACTCAAAACTGGGCAACTCTTCTAGCAGACGATTCGTTAGTAGAGGGACACCGCAAGGTGGTGTTCTATCCCCTCTCCTCTAGGTTCTAGTGGTGAATGAAATCCTAACTAGTCTGGAAGCGAAGGGTTTCAGAGTGATAGCCTATGCGGACGACGTTGCTATAGCAGTTTCAGGAAAGCATCTTAATATCCTAAAAGAACTCTTTCAAAATGCCTTGGACAGACTAATACTTCGGGCTGATCGGTGTTGACTGGGTGTTACCCCACACAAAACCGATCTGGTCTAATTTTCGAGGAGACACAAAATTCCATTTGCCAACCCTCCTTACATTAAAGGAATTCAATTAAAATTCTCAGACGAGGCTAAATACCTACGCCTTGTCTTAGACAAAAAACTAAATTAGAAACGCAACGTACAGGAAAGAGTCAAAAAAGCTACTGTAGCTCTTTTTTCTTGCAAAAAAGCTATTGGTAATAAATAGGGTATACAGCCCAGAATCACGCATTGGCTATACACATCGGTAGTCAGACCGATTTTAACGTACGGTGTGGCAGTATGGTGGACTGCTTTAGAGAAAGGTATAAACAGGGATAAGTTAAATAAAGTCCAACGTTCAGCCTGCCTATGTATAAGCGGATCGCTTCGCACGACCCCGTCTGCGGCACTGGACACCTTGCTCTACCTTACACCTCTTGACATATTTAGCAAACAAATAGCTGCCAGCTCTGCTATTCGCCTCAATGCTTCGTCTCAGTGGACTAACAACAACATTGGCCACTCCGTAATTCTAAGGTACTTAGAATCAATTCCAAAGCATACAGACTACACCATCCCCCAACTACAATTCGACAGAAACTTCCAGATTTCTATATCTATCAGATTTTTGGGAGGATAGGACATTCTTGGAGAATGAGTCGATCCTTTTTTACACAGATGGGTCAAAAACAAAAGAAGGGGTTGGTTGAGGTGTGAACTCAGAACGACTGAAATTAAGTCTCTCATTCCGCCTTCCCAATCATTGTAGCGTGTTCCAGGCAGAACTTTTGGCGATAAAAGAAGTCTTGTCTTTGCTCAAAGAAAACGTGATATCAACATCTGATATCCGTATTTTCTCTGATAGTTAGGCCGCTATCAAATCTCTGGACTCTGTCTCTACAAACTCTAATGGAGATAGCGCAACAGTTTAATATTCACCTTTGCTGGGTGCCGGGCCATAGAGACATTCCAGGTAACTGTAAGGCCGATGAACTCTCCAGGAACGGTACAGTACAGCCCATGCTACCACGTTTGGCAAGTACTGGCATACCAATCGCTACTTGTAAACTGCTACTAATGCAAGCTGTATGGACGAGGAAGAAACGGTTTTTCATCTTCTCTGCACATGCCCTGCTCTAGCTTGAAAACGCAAGAATTACATAGGAGAATTCTTCTTTAACGATCTAAACGATCTAAATCATATCGGTAAAATTAGCCTCTCACCTTTCGTAAGGGACTCAAGCTGGTTCCATTGAGCTTAGGAGGAAGCCTCAAAATTCATGTGGTATCACAATGGGCCATTAAACTGGCCTTAGTGTGTCCGTTTCCATCTTGGACAGCCACTATAACCTAACCTAACCTAACCTAGTGAGCCTTTTTTATGAAAATGATTTTTTGAACGATGAAAGTATGTTGGCATTCGTAAAGATTTTATTGAAAATAATTTTTAAATTCGTAAGGAATTCCATCTTCATCAGGTGTCTTTTTTTGCTTTGTTTAACACAGCTTCAATTTCTCCGCTTTAAATGTTTTCATCTTATATTTGGTCAGCGATTAAAAGATGCGCTGTGAAAGTTGTAAAGCTGGTATTATTAGAGAGAAGAAGCTTAAAGTGAGTGGCAAGGGTTTCGGTAGAAATACACACACCTATTAATAGTTGGTTCCGTTAATTTCTTTCGCAATTTTCCAGAAGTCCTTTGGATTTTTAGCTAGGCCTAGTTCAGTTGTTTTATAATTATCATAAGCATATTTTTTTGCATGCATAACATTTTATAACTTGCGTTCGCTTCCAGATACCAGCTTCTTAATTGAAGATTATTTGATGAGCGCAGAGCTTTTAGAAGTGTAAACAATTTTTTCCAAGCTTTGTAGCAGTCATAGTCAAACCATTTTTGCTTAAATTTTAAGTTGGGTGGGAGTGATTTGTTAAGTTTTGAACTTTGTATATATTCAGCCAGTCAGAACTTCCGGTAGTTCTGATGAAGCGTTGCTGTTTAAAAGAAACGAATGTTGGTAAAGGGTAGATGATGCATTTTTCCAACAAAGTCTAGGTAGTAGATTCAGAATGGTTTCTGTCGTTTGTGAAGAGTTCGCCATTTCTACTCTAATTGGCATATGATCAGAATACAGCTTGCACTGAACTTCAAAGTGTTGAATCCTGTCAATCCAGTCATTATTGGTAGCGCAAAGGTCGATGACAGATCTACCTCCATTGAACGTTTAGGTCATACAATTGCAATAGTTGTAACATGTCGCATTCATTCTTGTTGCATATAGTGTCTTATCTGTCCATTTATATATGAAACCATTGGGTTGGTTATGTTATTTGTTGTTGTAATTTGAACATTCCCAATTCTTGGAATGAAATCTCCAATCAATACTACAAAAAGCTAGTTAGTATTTGCACAAAATATGTGACACATCGAATATTTTGTGAAAAATACAATTTTCTCCAGAATAATAGTATGAAAAGAAAAATAACGTTTTTGACATTTCTTCAAATTTAAAGAAAAATTGAACTTATAGTTTTTTTTTACTTAAAATAAAAACAAGCTATAAAACTACTTAAATTTGGTAAAAATTGATTTTCGAATAGAAGATAGATAGATACATACATTTTTTTGAGTTAAAGTTAAATTATATAATAATTTTTTTTTACAAACTAAATTTGTTTTTAATACATCTCTTTTTAAATTTATATTTGCAAAGAAGAGAACATTTTTTATGTATTAGGGCATCTTTAGAATTATATGTATACTGAATAAAATTAACCATAACCAACCACAATCTAAAACTATACAGGTTTTTCAAGATAAAATCAAGTTTTTTTCATATTTTTCCTACCTTTGTAAAGAAAAACTTCTACAGAAAAATGCTACATACAAGTCATTCAAAAACAGAGTGTTCCCATCTACCTGCCTTCATTTATTTACTCTAAACTTAGTTTATCTTCTGAAATAGCTGACTTTTTGAACTGTTGGATTTTCTAATTATATGCTTTTCTATAGCTTATGTTGTATTTATAGTGTTAGAATTTTAAAGATATAACTTGTTTGGTTTGACGAAACAGCCTCTGGCACTAAAAAAGGGGAACATTTTACTTATCATTTCCAAAAACAAAACAAAAATAGTTTTCATTTGTTTTTGAGCTTATTATGCATGAGAAAAAGTTGAAACTTAACAAACTATCAACTAACTTCATAGATAAACAGAAATTCTAGAAAAGTATATCCTAAAGGGCGTTTAGCAAAAATTCTATGTACTTCAAGTAAATAAAAAGCGGTCGACCTAGAAAACTTATTTTTCAGAATTTTCAAAAAAACAACTAAAAATAAATATATGTAAATAATGGTTTTTATTTATTTTACCATTTCAAGTTTAAATAAATACAGTCCTCTTTTCATATTATAAAATACTCTAATTTCAAATTAAAAAAAAAAAAAAACACTCAACCTACGTTCACATTAATTTGTCGATTTATATTTCCTTAGGATTTGTAAATGTCATCTAGAACCATTAGACAAATAATTTTGACGTAGGTACACCTTACCCATTACAACGTTATCAAGTGTGTTTGAGATCCTTTTTATGATTTGCCAAATAAGAATAAATCGCATTGATGCGATGACAAACCAAAGTTCTTTGATTGAAAAGACATCTCTTTTATGTACAAGTTCAGTGTTCTTGTAAACTTTAAGGACATATCTTATTTTGGTCGACGTCTGAAAGAATTAAATTCGATTTATCTTCATATAATGGCCATTATCAGAAATATATAAAAAACTCAGAGTTTATTTTGGTATTTTATTTTGTATTTTTTGAAAATGAAATAAGTTAAGTTCTGGTTATTTAAAGAAATCGATTTTTTCCCCACCCTTAGCCAAACAACTCGAACAAATACTATACGTTTTTAATTTTTATAATAAGAAATAAAATAAAGGTATAAATATTCTTCTATTGACGTTTCCTCTAAAATAAACTAAGTTTTTAAACTAATTTTAACGTTCAAAATAACTCTTGAAACTTGAAAAGCCAACTAAACAAAAACAAAAACGAAAGAAAAAAGAAAACTGAAATGAATTATATTCATTTCGAAAACTTCAATATCCCTTGGAAAAGTTTAGTTTATTTTCTTTTTCTTGTCCAACAACATTGACTGGTGGTAAAATCAACAAACCTCATTTCAAAAGTAAAATCAGATAAGGATTGCAATTTTAAACTTTGTGCAAATATAATGACTTCAATGTCCGGCAACGACAATGACGAGAACGAGAACGACGAACTATGAGGACGGAAAGCCTCAAATCTTATTCAAAAAACCCTCATCAAACTTAAAGCGTTTCTATTTCCTTCGTCGTTGTCGTTCGTCGTCATCGTCGTGTGACATATCGAATCCACAAAACTTATTCAAAACACATTTCATTCATCTTGACACTAAAATTATACTTGACCACATCTACGAAACATAGTTTGGTCCTTAATGCGAAAGGAAAAATTTAATATTAATTGGTGGTTGACATCCCTAAAGTTCATATTTTACTTTTTCTTCTTTGAAAAATTGAAGATTATTCAAAGGTCCTTTTTGTATTTGAGAAATCTGATATTTCTATGTAAATAGAAACGTGACAGAAAATAGTTAGGTCAATCAAAATGATTAAGGGAATATTGTACGCAGTTTAATTCAGTAATTTGGATATTCCCCTGCTGATAAACATTTTACGAAAAAAATCAGTTACGATTTCGGTTAAACATAAAATTAATCAAACTTTAACTGCAGTTTAACGAGATATTCATTATCCCTATGTCCTGCTGTTGTCTTAAGAATTGTATTTTATTTTTAATTTGCATGGTGATTAAGCAAAAATAAAATAAGAAAGGTGGAATATTAAAGAAGAATTAATGACAGCTTAAATTTAAATTAGGCTTGAATATTTTCTGTTAAGAGTTTTTAGTTGTAACGATTTGCCTATTTAGTGATTTTCTAAATTAAAATCCTTGGTATTGGGAGGCTTTCTTAACACTTTCAAAGAGCTTTAAATGATTTAAAATTGATTAAGGTCTCAAAGGAAAAAAAATATTTAAAGCAATTAGTGTTTTTTTAAGAATAATAGAAAGCAAAATAAAATAAATTTAAACTAAAAAGAGGCTGAGATGCTAAGAAAATTTAGCATGAAATCAGTTTGAAGTCAATACCTTCATATATTTATGACATATCGAGATCCAAACATTAATTTTTAACAATTTTGCGATTATAATTCTTATTTAAAAAAACTTACTATCGGATTTCAATACAAATTTGACTGGATATCGAACACAATGTTTTCTATAAAGTGAAATAAGTCTGTAGCTTATATTTTCAATTTTTGAAACGATATTTGAGTAGAAAATCAATTTTTAGCAACTTTTAGTAATGTTTTTTTTGGTTTTTAATTTTTTCAAAAAAGACTGTCAATTTCATTTTTCTTAAAATTTGTCTGAATGTTGACAACAATATTTTTAAAGACAAAATAAGCTTAAAACAAAAATCTCAAACTTTTTAAAAGATATTTGAGTCCCAAAGTTTTTTACAAATGGCATCTACATATGTAAGTCTGATGTTCTCGTACCGTTGCCTGAAATAGTTTACAAGAACGTAATACGACAAAAAGGGCCGTGTCATCAAGTTTAATATACAATTTAATTGAAACCACTAGAATTATTGGTTCATGACATATTCAATTTTTTGTCAACTTCAAATAGGAACTTATTGTTATAAGTCCGATTTGTCGAATTGAAAATTTTGACATTTTTCATAAATAAATGATTTTTAGAAAGATGTCTGTGCGTGAGTGTGTATACGTACGTTCGTACGTCCGCATACAAAAATATGAAAACAAAAAATATTTGTAACCTACAATATTTTACAAACCAAAAATGATTTTATCTCCAAAATAATTTTGTGCGACAAAAAATAACGTTTTTGACATCTGGTAAAATTTTGAAAAAAATGATTTCAGACTCAATTAAAATTAAAAATATTATATTCAATCTATTTTTATCTTATAAGAAATAAAATTCGATAAAATTTTGAGATAAACCGAATTGACAGTTTTTTTTACAAGAAATATAAACCTAAAAAAAAGCAATACTAAAACTTGGTAAAAATTTACTTTCCACTCAAATAGCATTCAAAAATTAAAAATATTGCCTTCAAACTTATTTTATCTCTCAGAAAATAGAGTTTTCGATATTCAATATTTTTTTTATTAAGAATCCAACAGTGAGTTTTTACATAGAAAATAAAATCTACAAATAATAGTACGCGAAGTTTTTAAAACAACACGAAAACCTAGAAACTTTTAAGCAAGACAAATCGACAGACCTGATGGGAAGTTATCAGCGTAGGTCGCATGCCAGACAATTTTTTTTTAAAACCTGTTGTAGCGCTCTTACTCAAAAAACCGATATCATTGATTAGTTTATCTCTAACAGCATTTGCTGGGACAAAGCCTCGCATTTTCTTATTCAAGCAGGATTTGATAATTAATATGGATACACTTTGTATGCCAATTGTAACGAATCCTACGCTGCTGGTGGTATAGCAGCGTACATAAAAAGTGAGGTTGTGTGTGATCACTCAAAAATTGAATTTATCAGTGCGGATATCATACGAATAAAATTTACTTATAAAAATAATTGTTATGCAATTATCTGCATTTATCGTTTACATTCTTTTAGCAAAAGTTTTTTTATTGAAGAGTTTCATAATGTTTTGAATAATACCAAAGATAAAAATTTAATTGTTGCAGGTGATATAAATATTGATCTTTTGAATGAAAATGATAACGATACAAATTGTTATATGTCTTTGATGTCTTCATTTGGGTTAAAAAGTGTCATAAATGTGCCTACCCGAGTTACAAGTTCAAGTTCAGGTTGCCTTGATCATATTTTTGTGCGATTTTACAAAAATAACAAGTCAATCTTTTTTAGTGAAGTGCATGACTACAAAATAACTGATCACCGTTTATGTGTTTTAAAAGTTCGTGAGAACCATACTCCACAACAAATCGAGTTGGGAAGAATAAAATATGAAATAGATTTTGGTATTCTTCGTCAAAAACTAAGGTATGAATTTTGGGAAACTGCTTTAACTAAGAGCGATCCTTCTGAAGCGTATGATCAATTCATTTCCATATTAAGTAGACATTTAGAGAGTTCTAAAAAACTATTAAAATTGTCAAACAAAATAAAACTGTTGAAGCCTTGGATGACACATAGTTTGCTAAAGCAAATAAAACTTAAAAATAGCATCGCTAAAAAATGCAAAAGGCATCCACTTAACCTAAATTTAAAAAAATATTATTCTCAGCTCTGCAAACGTGTAAAAAAAACAACTTCTGAGGCACGCGATTCCTATTATAAAAACCGCTTAAATCAATATAGGGGCGATGTGAAAAAAGAATGGAGAGTTGTTAATTGTATTTTAGGTAAGCACCATAAACCAAATGAGATTTCAAACATTCTATGCAGTAATGTTGTTACTTCTGATCCGAATATAATAGCGGGTAGTTTTAATGATTATTTTGTAAATATCACCGATGCTCTGAAACCTCCTGAACCAAACCACCTTTGCTGCAACTGCACCATCGCTGATAGCATAAAAAAAGACAAAATGGAAACTAATAGCTTCTGCTTTCAAGAATTTTCCCCTGGAGAAATACATATGCAAATTCAAAGTTTACAAAATAAGAAATCTTGTACTAGTAATGGCATCTCTGCGGTTACCTTAAAAAAAGTATCTTGGGAAATTGTTGATATACTATGCTATATTTTCAACTTAAGTATAAGTTTTGGGAAGCTCCCTAATGCATTGAAGATTGCAGAAGTTATCCCAATTTTTAAAAAAGGAGATCATAAAAATATAGCTAATTATAGGCCTATCTCCCTGCTTCCTACGTTTTCCAAACTTTTTGAGAAGTTAATTAAAACACGCATGCTCTCATTTCTCGAAAAAATCAATTTTTTTTCCGAAGTTCAGTTTGGGTTTCGATCAGGTAGAAGTACGGAAGATGCTATTTTAAAAGTAAGTTGTGATTTATACAAGGGTATAAACGAAAGCCACTCAACGATGGCGCTGTTCATTGACATGACAAAGGCATTTGACATGGTCGATCATGAAATACTTTTAAGTAAGTTATATAATATTGGTTTTAGAGGTATAATATATGAATGGTTTAAATCATATTTGATTGGAAGGGAACAAAGAGTATTAATTAATAATGTTTTCAGTAATGTGCAAACATTAAAAAATGGTGTGCCACAGGGCTCTGTTTTAGGACCTTTACTTTTTTTAATCTACATTAACTCGCTGTTCCTTCAAGATTTTTCTGGAAATCTTATAGCCTTTGCAGATGATATAGCATTTACTTACACTGTTCCGACTTATTTTCAATGTCTTGCCAACTTAAATAAAGACTTACAATTACTAAGGGTGTGGTTTGCATATCATAAACTAATTATTAGCGATAAAACAAAAGTTATGTGTTTCAAGCTAACAGATGACTTTCCTAAGGATTTTGAGTTGTATTTCCACTCGTATGATTGTCAAAAATTCGTTTTACCCTTGCATGTATGTGGTAGATACAATTTTTT
>NW_026605592.1:0-17180 GCF_945859685.1 Eupeodes corollae | reverse complement strand
AAGAATATTGCTTTTTCTTGTGTTCTTTATTTGTTTCAAATTCGTCCTTTTGACCTTCGAGTCGAAGTATTAGTTTCCCAAAATTACGGGATGCGTTTACCCCTTTTTGATTTTTTTTTTCTTATCGAAATAATTTTCTTCAAGTAATTGCTTTTATCGGTTTTTATCATTATATTCATAATTTTCTTTTGCAAAACATTTATCGAGTTGACCTTCCGTCAATCTCAATAATGCAATTTGTATCTTCGTCCTTTATAAAAGAAACTGGTTCTTAATCCCGGTTTCGGCCAAGGTTTTCCACGCAATAAAACATAATTTAAATTTCTTTTCTGGAAAATAAAACTTTTTTTTTATTTCGTAAGTTGATTTGAAGACTAATTTTTCAGCTGCTGGTTTCGGTAAACTTCCACTAAAAAGTTTCCTGGCGCCCACTTTAATCAATGACAAAATTCACATCGTCGTATTTTGATACCATTTTGATATAAATTTTATTTCAATTTTATTGATCACCTTGATTAATAAAATATTCACCTAATCGGAACCCCCCCTTAAGCTGAGCTACCGTGCTGGTAATACTTTTATTGCTACCTGTGGTGAATTCTTTCACCTGTTTCTCATATCGACTGACGTTTCTCGTAAAGTGTCATAATAACTCTCGCGGCACATCGGCGGTGTGTAATTTCGATTTTGTTTAATTTTAAACAATTGAAAAAAAAAGGAATTTAATTCGCGTTCGATCTTCAAAAATATTGGATTAGAAATAAAAGTGGTATAAAGGTGGAAAAATTTACAACAACATGATCCTGGCAGCTAATTTACTCACTCAAAAGAGCTATTGTTTCATAAGCTGTGTGCCAGTTGCACCATCCTCTTGAAACAACATATGACCCACATTCATATCTTCTTACTCTTCTTACCATAACAAACATAACAGTTTTAGTATTGTTTTTTTTAGAGTTTTATTTTTTGTAAAAAAACTGTCAATTCGATTTTTTTTCAAAATTTTATCGAATATTGAAAACAATATTTCTTATAAGATAAAATTAAGTTGAAGCCCATATTTCAAATTTTTGAAAAGATATTTGAGTCGAAAATCAATTTTTACCAAATTTTCTTAATTTTTTTTTAGGTTTTTATTTTTTTGTACAAAAACTGTCAATTTGATTTTTTCAAAACTTTACTGAATGTTAACAATAATATTTTTTTGAAAGATAAAAGTAGTTTAAAGCCAATATCTCAAATTTTTGAAAAGATATTTGAGTCGAAAATCATTATTTACCAACTTTTGTTAATTTTTTGTACAAAAACTGTCAATTTGATTTTTATCAATATTTTACTCAATGTTAACAACAATATTTTTTAAAGAATAAAGGTAGTTTAAAGCCAATATTTAAAATTTTTGAAAAGATATTTCAGTCGAAAATCAATTTTAACCAACTTTTATATATTTTTTTTTTAGGCTTTTATTTTTTGTAAAAAAAACTGTCAATTCGATTTTTCTCAACATCTTTCAGAATGCTTAAAACAATATTTCTTATAAGATAAAATAAGTTTTAAGCCTAAATTTCAAGTTTTTAAAAGGATATTTGAATCGATATTCAATTTTTACCAACTTTGTGTAATGTTTTTTTTAAATTTATATTTTTATACAAAAAACTGTCAATTCGATTTTTTCAAAATTTGCTCAGATGTCAAAAACATTATTTCTCATTGCACAACATTGTTTTGGATATGAAATCATATTTTAGTCGTAAAATTTTGGAGGTGACTATTTTTTTTTCAGTTTTTTTGATTTATAAAAAAAAACCATTAAAGGGATTTTTTTTTCAAAAAATATACTTCTTTGATATCACGTTACAATATATCATATAAAATTTAATTCAAGTCTCTAGAGTTTTTGGTACGTAAGATATTAATTGTTAACCAAAATTTTCACCTTTTTTTCAAACTGCTATGGTAAAAAAACACCCACGCAATTTTCTTGAGAACCCTTTCTGCATCTTTCTGCCTTATTATCTGTTCTGTGTAACAAAATTTATTTGAAGTCGATATCTCTTCTGGTTCTTGAGCTATGGACGACGAGAAATACGTCGCGAACGTACGGACGTACGGACGTACGAACGTTTACGACATCCGCGGATGTCAAAATTTGTACATCCGCAACAACCCTGCTCTTAACATACGTGTTACATTTGAATTCTCGTTAAAAAAAATAATGACTCATTTTCAAGATACCACATTTCAAAAAAAATTATTTTGTAATTAAAAATAAAACAATGACTTTTTTGATCATCAAATATTATTGAAATTATGCAAATCGGTTTATTCTTGAGAAAAATTAAAAATATAGTAACGGTTCTATATGGAGGTGTTTTATAGTGGAAAAAAACGAAATTAAGAACCACCATTTAAAAAAAAATTGATCCGTTTGTTTTTGAGAAAATGCGAATTTTCGATAATTATCGATTATAATTATAATTAGTCAACAAATTTCTTTGGTACCTACTATTATTTTTAGTCTTTTAGGCTCAAAACCTTAATTTCTAAATTTGAAGAAAATCGACCAATTGCTTTGGGCCAGGGACATACAGACAGACGGAATCGAGGACTCACTTTTTTCGGAAACCGACTGAAAGTTACTAGTGTAAATCGTATCCCAGCCTCTGGGAGAGTAATTTTTGTCATTTCGTTATGTTTATTCTTTCCAAAATTGGGTGTCGGCGCCACCAATATTATTTTCAACTTAAACTTTGTTATGCTTGACCTGAACCTTATCACATTCTCTGTTAATCAAGTTTTTTTTTTCTTGACTACATACTTCAGTTTCTAAGAAGATTTTAGTGTTAATTCACTTTGATTTATTATTATGATGACAATATAAAACATCACTGGTCAAAAGAAAGCATCAAAGAAAATATAAATTCTCTAAGTCAAGGAAGAAAATCTTTTTCCAAATCTTTTAGATTTTTATTGTCGTTCTCATTTTTGGGAAAAAATATAAAACTTAACTTATATAAATCACTTCTATAACTATCTTATATACGTTTGCATGTATAGCATAGGCAGAAAATAAAACAAAATCACATAAAAATTAAACATCAAAAAAGGACATTCTATATAAGAGTGCAAAACAATAAAAACGAAATATATAAACTAATGGACTGAAAATCAAAAAATAAAAACAAATACAAGCAAAAAAATCCTTTTTTCGAGAGGCTCCAAAGAACTTTTGTTTCCTCTTTTTTTATAAAATATATTACATTGCGAAAGTTTTAATATGGAGCCTAGATTTCATAACGTTGTCCCAAAATGTTTGTCTTTTATTGATTTTATTTCGTCATAGAAAAGGTTTAAAGAGTAGACTTATTTTTTAAATATTTGTTTAGCACTCTAATGGTGGAGTTGTTCATATACTTCACTTAATTACCTCCTCTTGTACAAACATATACATAAATAGGTAGATAGGTAGGTACATACGTTATAATCGCTTAAACACTGTTTATAGTTTATTCACTCCGCAGGCTGGTTTTAGTCCTCGCTTAGCATAGCTAACACAAAATAGCGTTTGGGTAATCTTTTAATTGCTTTAGACCGATATGTGCAGTGCCGTTAATAATAGTGATAGTCGGGCGCGATTTTCTGCTTTAGCAAGGATTTTCAATGGCTGGCTGGCACACCTTTCTATATCCTTTACACGTATATAGAACACCAGTCTTGTTTTATGGTTTATACTACCAATGTACATATATAGCTTATATACACAGACACATATCTGCTCTACATAATACGACACCTAAATATCGTTAATGAAACTAATGTATGAGTGGGTTCCTTGGGTTTGGCAAAAAGTGTGTATGATGGGGCTTTACTAATTGTGCAACTTCCGCAGATCTAAAACCATAGCCGAAGCTGATGATGGCATAGGAACATTAAATCCCATTGACGGCCAGTATAGAAAAGGCACCAGGAATATCATACCTTCTACTTGTAGTTCCATCATCAGGGCTAATAGTAGTATCTACATATATACTTTAGGAATCTAAATCTAGGACCAACCTATACACGTAGGTACGAGTACATAGATAGATAAAATGAATCAGGCTGAGCACATGAAGGAGTGAGAGAGCCATGGCTTCCAATTAAATTTTAATCCCGACTGGTTGGCGGATGTAGATGCAAATTTTCGTGTAGATAATTCTAATTGGAGGTATTATGTTGGCAGCACATTCAATTTAAGTTCCACTGCCTCGCCCATGCGTCGCGTATATAGTTCGTCGGCAACTATGAGATGAAAGTTCCATTAACGGGCTACAGAAACTATGTTGCTGTCGTCTGTACCACCGCACCGTCCCCGTCGTCTTCACACAAAATGCGTTCCATTGGATTAGAAAAGCGATTACCCTTTGTCAAAAATTTCAATTAAACGATGGTTGTTTATAAGTTTGTCTATGTACAGAAGACGCACAGAGGATAATTTGTTTGATGACTCTTTTTTTATATTGTATGTGATGAGTACAAAAAGTGGTTTATAGACTTTAATGTTTTCTGTATATGGTGAGAGATTAGTTTCTATTTTAAAACGACATGAAACCTATAGTTGTTATGTTGTCTTTGGTTTAGCGTCAACTGCAAGTGTTAATCTTTGAAGGAAAAATATAACGAAATAAAATATAAGCGTTATGTCAAACTCATTGACAGAAATTTTTGCAGAAGACGTGGGTCCAACCAAATCAGTCAAAGAAAATATAAGTATTCCACTTGAGTATTGCCATTGCAAATAATATTTCAGATAGGGTGATTTTGTAGCTATTATTCTTTTGGTAACACTGTTTTAAATAGCTGACGCACGTTTCCCGTTTTGTTTTACTGTCAAACATCTTCAGTTTGGTCTATAATTAAACCATAAATCGTCCTACAAACAAACAACGCTTGCAAATTATTGAATTTTATTATCAAAATGCATGCTCTGTTAAGAATGTTAGTCGCGCGCTTCTTCCATTTTATGGTCAGTTTAATCGACCTATTGTCACTAAATTTCACATTGTTGAACATTAAACCACCAACACGTAGACTGCGTATTGAAGAAAATATCGCAGCTGTATCAATTATCGATTCGCCGCCATTCGCAGCAATTGGGCCTCAGTTACTTAACAACCTGGAAAATTTTGCTGAAGGACTTAGATGTGGTGCCTTTCAAAATACACCTGGTGCAAGAATTGAAGCTTTTGGAAAGTTGGCCGAAGATCTACTTTTTAACCGAAAAAGCTCATTCTTGCCTCAATGGGTACGTAAATAAGCAGAATTGTCCATTTTGGAGTGAATTTCAGCCAGAAGCATTGCAAGAGCTACCAATGCATCTAGAAAAAGTCACAGTTTCATGCGGTTTATGGGTTGGTGGCATCATTGGACCGTACTTCTTTAAAGATGATGCTAATCGTAACGTAACAGTGAATGGTGAGAGCTACCGTGAGATGATATCCAACTTTTGTTTGCCTAAAATGCAAGAGCTTGACTTGCATGACAAGTGGTTTCAACAAGACGGTGCCACATGCCACATGCCACACAGCACGCGCAACAATGGACTTTCGTTCACGTTCGGGACCGGTCAATTGGGTGTCTAAAGATCGTGCGATTTAACGCTTTTAGACTATTTTTTGTGGGGTAATACTTGTCATGAAAAAGTGTTTTCTCAAGTTAGCCTTTCGGATTCGTCATATAAACTGTAGATCCCCTCCATCCCCACATTTACTTGCATTTATGTTAAAGCTCATGTCATGCATTTATTCGTGAGATACCGACCGAAATGTTGGAAAGATTATGCCAAAATTGGACTAAGCGGATGGACCATTTAAGGCACAGTCAAGTTCAACATTTGCATGAAATAATCTTCAAACATTAAATTATATGGACCGTACTATCGATTCAAATATAGATTTTATTCATTTTTCTGAATTGTAGGTGTTTTTTTTTTGAAAACATTCCGCTCAAAAAAGCCATGGTGCAGATTATATGAAGTTTATTAGTACCCGTGCAGAGTCTGTGGCAGTCTTGAATTTATTTTTAACAGCCCTGTTTGGGTAGGCTTTCTTGGAGAATTGGACAAATTCATTCTTGAATCCGATTTTAAAGTGTGTTACGGTAAAATTAACCGCAACAATGACTAGCCTTCGATTCCTTGACTTCCCTATTCTACCTTCTTTGCTGCTGCAAAATATTGGTGAAGTTGAGGGCAACCATGGTTCCATCAGCCAGTGGTGTACTTAGCCAATATGTTGCATAAGCAATAAAACAGGTGTTCCAGCGATCATGATGACCAAATGGAACGGGTGATTCCGAAATTGATATGCGGACGGACGGTCTCGCTTTCCAGATTCTTTTATTCCGGCGGACGAGCCGAAAAGTTATAAATGTTCCTAATGTAATTAACTTAAAGTAGTATATAATTTGTTTTTCTCATTTAAATTAACTTAAATTATGAATTGTACAAAATGGGTTTTAACGTCGGTAAATTTTAACAGTAACAATTAGTTTTGACATTTAAAAAAAAAAATGGTAGTTTATATAACAATCCTTTCTACATATCCAAACCTATTTTAATTGATTTCCCACTTCGAATTCCGCGTTAATAATACAGTAGTAGGAAAAAGCCTAATTAAGGCTCCTTCTCGATTTGATTCTCTTTTTGTTCAATTTTCCTCGAAAGAAAATTTAGTTGGAAGGGGGGGGTCTGAACTCGCCATTACGTTTCGGCAAGTTTTGGAAACGCATCCAACAACTTGTTGAAACCATGCTTGTGTGTGTGAGTGTAAAGTTTCGATGAGAATCTACAACGGTTGCTTTCTCGGTTAGCGTCAAGCTTCCAGGAAGCCGTAATCCCGTGACCGACGATCTCGAAAGCGATTGGTTGAGTTGTATGTATGGGTGTGTGATTGGAATGGACGAGGGAGGACGGATAGTTAGAAAGTTTCGCTTGGAAGGCACTCTTAGGAGAACCTTGAAAGCGAAAAGTAGAGTTGAAAAAAAGATCGAGGAATTTTGGAAAGAAAGAGGATATAAATTTAGAAGGAGAAGATAATTTAAAAAAAAAAAATATAAAGAAGGAAATTTTATAAATCTTAACAGGATTCGAGGTGGGAAGAATAAAGGAAAGAACAAGGATAGCAGAAAGGAGGAATAGCAAAGAAAAAAAAAGCTAAGTAGTTGTGTTTAATTTCAAATAGAAATATATATATATTCTCATAATTTCGAAATATATATATATTTCTATCGTAGTGCGTTTTCATTTTGCGGTTATTTCGTAAAGACCCATTTTTTTTTAATTACTTTTAACTTTTTCACTTGGTTGTATTTCAATACAACGGCCATTTATAAATTGTAATTTTCTTGTGCCTTTCAATTCGAAAAAATTTTTGGGTTTTAATCCAGGAATTTTCTATCCCACGGTTTCCCAAAATAAAGTAAAATAAAATACATATACCTAGTCAAAAATATCCATTTCTCTTTTTTTTTAATTCACCTAAATCTATTTCATTAGTTTTGTAATTTTCTAAATATACAAAAAAAATTCCTGGCGCCCCTATCATTTTCTTTCGCACCCTAGTGTACTAATATATATTTCCATTTGATAAACTGAATTAATTCAACAATCAATTCCAGTTTATCAAGCCCAAGAAGAGGAGCAACTAATTACCACCCGTTTAAAAATATCAGCAATTCCTTAACTTTGTGAAAAAATTGTTTATAACTAATTGTTTACTTACTGTCTTTAGTTGGTATGTGATATACTCTGATCTACACTGATTTCATAACGTCGTTTGATAAAGTAAACGCAATTCTGATATCCAAACTTTAAAACTTAGGTTTATATCCAAATTAATTAAAATGTCTTGATTCGTATCCCAACGGTAGAACTCAGTATGTTCATATTAATAACATTAAACTGAATCCAGTGGTTGTTACTTTTATGTCCCCCAAGACAGCCATTTAGGAAGAATCCTGTTTCCAATTTTTATCAACGATATTCCTAAATATTTCAATCTTTGTATTTGCTTAGGGTATGTGAATGATATCTAACTTCAAGTTTAAGACTGCGATATTTTAGCCTGGATTACAAAATTCGTGGTACTTTATTAATTTTGGACACAAAATTATTTTGACTACATCGTAGAATAAGAATGTTCTATGCTTGCTTCGTAATAGCTCCATTTTAGCTTCCTACGAGTATGTTAAATGAATTTAAAAATACTGTTATAACGTGTGAAATACATATTATAGTATTCATTTGTTAAGAATTTATCACTAGAATAGCCACAAGAACTTTACGTTAGAACATGATGTTTGTTAATAGGGATCCAATTTCTGTATGTTCGTTTCCGCTACCTTTACTGATAATTTTACAGATAAGGTGCGAAATTGGGTCTGGAATTATTTTCCGAATCTTTAATCGTTTGAGGAAACCGACTTTGCTAATGTCTTTTAATCAAAATGTCTTACAACTAGCATGCAAAATACTTCGAAAAAAAAAAACATATAGGTTGTAGTCGTGGTTTGATGGCAAGTGCGTATTCGAATGCATCTCCAGAGGGCTCGAATTCAATCTGTGTCTGTTTCATCTTAAGTTTTTTTTTTCACATTTACCTACTGTCTCTTGCAAGGAATTGACGATGTAATTACTTACTTAAGGTGGCGGTACAGTCTTGTGTGAACTAGGGCCTAGACAAAGTACTTATTGCATTAAAAATTGGTTTAGGATTGGGCTGAGAACTTTACTCGCTCACAGGAATGGTTTTGTGCTGTTAGTTAAAATAAAAAAAAAATAAAAATCAAATGGGGTGGCGCAACAGTCCGTTGTGAACCAGGGAATAGTGACTTACAACTCTCAACCATTCCTGTGTGCGAGTACTGCTGTCAGGAATGGAAGGGACCTACAATTTTAGGCCGACTACGAACGGCTAGTTTGAGAAAGCACTTTTTCATGACAAGAATTACTCTTGAAGGAATTGTCAATTCATCGAAAGAGGCAGTACAATTCAATTCAATTCAAACTTTATTTTCATAACTTACACAGTAAGATACAATATCTCATTTGATAGTGCAAGCTTCATTGATAATTCTATTTATAATATTTAAGTGAATGTGTTACAATTTATAATAAAAGATATTAAATGTAAAAATGACAAATAAATATATTTATAACTATTACTACAACATATGTAATTATTTTATTTTTTTTAATTAGCAAGTATAACATTACTTTTTGAAACAAAAAATAAATAAAGACGGAAAAAAAGAAAAGAAAGAAAGAAAGTAAGAAAGAAAGAAGGAAAGAAAGTAATAAAGAAAGAAAGCAAGAAAGAAAGAAAGAAAGAAAGACTCGAATATCTATCATCATCTGGGTGCCTCCAAGTATTGTCTGAGCTTAATCCCAAACAAGGTTATACTACTTATTAGCCTAATGGCTCGGGGAAGGGAATTCCATAAACGTATCGCGTGGATAAAGAATTGTCGTTCGGAAATCAAACAACTATGTCGTATTGGTATGAGATCAAGAGTTCTCATTGATTGGGAGAAACAGATCCTGTTATATAGGTACCTTGGTAGGCGCGTTTGGATGACGTTGTGGAGTAAGGTCAACGTTTTCTTTTTAAACAGATCATCAAGTGTGATACCAAAAATAGATTTTGAAAAAGTGGAAATGTGGTCATATCTTTTCAATCCAAAAATATAGAGTGCGATACTGTTATATGCCACATTGAGTTTCCGCTTATGTTCATAGTCACAGTTATTAAATAACTCACACCCAAACACAATAATTGGTATGATTAGTGTTTTAGCTAAAACTAATCTGGTTTTTAAAGGTGTTACCGACTGTGTTGCCCAAAGTGTGCGAAGACCTGCGTAAACCCTACCCAAAGTCAACCTGATGTGGTTATTCCATGTAAGAGTTTTGTTAAAAGTTATACCTAGATTTCTTGCAAAAACGATAGGACTGTTATTAAGATAAATATACGGAAAATAAGAAGTATCTACCGGTTTTCTGGAAATAACCAAACATTTTGACTTGGATGGGTTTAAATGGAGACAGTTTATGCGAGACAATTGAAGAATCCTGTCGAGATCTTCATTTACTTCACAAGCAGCGTTTTCCACTAGACCCAAAGGAAAACTTCTACGCATCTGCACATCATCTGCATACATATCAACCGAAGAACTAAATAAGAACTTAGGCAAGTCATTAATGTAAATAGTAAAAAATATTGGGCCAAGAATAGAGCCTTGTGGAACACCTGAGGATAGTGGAAGAAAGTCTGATATAGAATTATTAGAAACAACTGCTTGAGATCTACAATTTAAGTAAGAAGATATGAGTTTTGTGGACGATGAAGAAAAATTGAATTGGCTTTGAAGTTTTTTACAGAGAACATTGTGATTAACCATATCAAATTCCTTTGAAAAGTCAAGTAAGATAAGAAAAGTTACTTGATCATTGTCTAAAGCTTGTCTTATATCTTCTGTCACATTTATTAAAGCAGTTGTACAACTGTGTTTTGGTCGAAAACCCGATTGATTGTCACACAATAGATTATTATTTTGAAGAAATCTTTGTATCTGAGAACTCATAATTCTTTCAAGTACTTTAGATAAAAATGGTAGAATGGCAATTGGTCTGAACTCATTTTGATTTTTGGGTACTGGTATTATTTTAGCACGTTTCCAGGCTAAAGGAAAAACTCCCGTCATAAATATGGAGTTAATGATTTGTGTAATGTATTTTAGGATAAAAGGAAGAATAATTTTAATGAAAACCGGACTTATTTCATCAAACCCTATCGAATTTGATTTAATAGACAAAATACTTTTTAAAACCTCAACATCATCAACAGCTGAAAAGTAAAAATTAGGAGAGGAGTTGTTAACATTCGCAAAATGCTCTTCACTATACCTTACATTCGAAATTTCACCGTCGTCGTCGTTGAGAGTCGGAAAGGAAACAAAAGACCTATTTAACTCATTACAGTCAATATTATCCATATTCCTTTTGATTTGTTTGCCTAAACCAATTTCCTTTAAATTTTTCCACAAATTGTGTTTAGCCTGAACAGGATCAAGGCGTGGGGCATAAAAGCGCATTTTAGCCTCGCGTACTTCACGAGTTACCTTGTTTCTGAGAGTACGGTACGCACTGTAAAGTACGTCTAAACGAAATCTTTTCCACCGATTGTATGCCTTGTCACGTTGGGATATTAGATTTTTGATACCTGTTGTAAACCAAGGACATGAACTTACTTTGGTTTTTGATAACTTTGTTACTAGTGGAACATGAGTATTAAAAAGACTTAGAATTTTGTCTTGAAAGAAGCCTACTTGGTCATCAACATATGGCATTCCATATATCCTATACCATTCTACCGGCGAAAATTTTTAACTTCCCATAGGAAGTTATTGTAATGGGTCCGATTTGTCAAATTGAAAATTTTGACATTTCTCGACGTTTCAAGGTCCCTAGAGTCGAAATAAAAGATTTTTAGAAAGATGTCTGTGCGTGCGTGTGTACGTACGTTTGTACGTCCGTACGTCCGTACGTCCGTACGTCTGTACGTCCGTACGTCCGTACGTTCGCGACGTTTTTTTCGTCGTCCATAGCTCAAGAACCAGAAGAGATATCGACTTCAAATAAATTTTATTATACAGATAATAAGGCAGAAAGATGCAGAAAGGGCTCTCAAGAAAATTGCGTGGGTGGTTTTTTTACCATAGCAGTTTGAAAAAAAGGTGAAAATTTTGGTTAACCCTAAATATCTTACGAACCAAAAACGCTAGAGACTTGAATTAAATTTTATATAATATATTATAACGTGATACCAAACAGGTATATTTTTTGAAAAAATCAATATAACGGTTTTTTTTATAAATCAATAAAACTGAAAAAAAAAAATTGTCACCTCCAAAATTTTACGACTGAAATATGATTTCATCTCTAAAACAATTTTGTGCAACGAAGAATAATGTTTTTGACATCTGATCAAATTTTGAGAAAAATCTAATTGACAGTTTTTTTTACAAAAAATAAAAACCTAAAAAAAAATGTATAAAAGTTGGTAAAAATTGATTTTCGACTCAAATATCTTTTCAAAACTTTGAGATATTGACTTTAATTTACTTTTATCTTTCAAAACATTTTGTTGTCAACATTCAGTTAAAGTTTGAAAAAAATCGATTCGACAGTTTTTGTAAAAAAAATTAAAAACCGAAAAAAAAATTAACAAAAGTTCGTAAAAAATGATTTTCGACTCAAATATCTTTTAAAAACTTTGAGATAATAGGTTCTAACTAATTTTTTCTTATAAGAAATATTGTTTTCAACATTAAGACAAATTTTGAGAAAAATCTAATTGACAGTTTTTTTACAAAAAATAAAAACCTGAAAAAAAATGTATAAAAGTTAGTAAAAATTGATTTTTTACTCAAATATCTCTTCGAAAATTTTAAATATTAGCTTCAAGCTAATTTTATCTTATAAGAAATATTGTTTTCAACATTTGGTAAAATTTTTAAAAAATTCGAATTGACAGTTTTTTTACAAAAAATAAAACTCTAAAAAAAAAAAACAAAACTAAAACTTGGTAAAAATTTACTTTCGGCTCAAAAATTAAAAATATTGGCTTCAAACTTATTTTATTTCAGAGAAAATATTGTTTTCAATATTCAGTAATTTTTATATAAAAATCCAACTTACTTACTTACTTAAGGTGGCGCTACAGTCCGGGGCGGACCTGGGCCTCAACCAACAAGCGTCTCCAGCCAGCTCGGTCCCTAGCTAGCTGTCTCCAGTTTCGCACGCCAAGTTGGTTGAGGTCCTCTCCCACCTGGGTGCGCCACCTGAGTCGCGGTCTTCCTCTACTGCGCCGTCCCTCGGGATTGGATTCGAAGACCTTCCGGGCTGGAGCGTTGATGTCCATCCGCTCTACATGACCTAGCCATCTAAGCCGTTGGACTTTGATTCTGCTAACTAGGTCAGTGTCGCTGTACAGCCCGTACAGCTCGTCGTTATATCTTCTCCTCCATTCTCCATCTATGCGTACGGGACCAAAAATCGCCCGAAGAATTTTTCTCTCGAAGCATCCTAAGACGCTCTCATCTTTCTTTGACAGGTTCCAGGCCTCAGCGCCATAAATGAGAACCGGGATGATGAGTGTCTTATAGATGGTGATTTTACATGCTCGAGAGAGGACTTTACTTCTCAATTGCCTTCTAAGTCCAAAGAAGCAGCGATTTGCAAGAGTTATTCTTCGTTTGATTTCAGCGCTGGTGTCGTTGTCTGCATTAATAGCGGTGCCTAGGTAGACAAAGTCCTTAACTACCTCAAAGTTATAGCTGTCCATGGTGACGTTTTGTCCAAGACGTCGTCGTTCAGTGTCCTTTTTTGATGACAGCATATACTTGGTCTTGCCCTCATTGACCACTAAACCCATCTTCTTCGCTTCCGTCGCAATGCTCAAAAACGCTCCACTGACATCACGCTTTGATCTTCCAATTATGTCAATATCATCTGCGTATCCGAGTAATTGGATGGATCTTTGGAAGATTGTGCCTCTAGTGTTGACGATTGAGTTTTGCACAATTCTTTCCAGAACGATGTTGAAGAAGTCGCATGACAGTGCATCGCCTTGTCTAAAACCTTTTTTGACATCAAATGCATCGGTAAGATCTTTTCCGACCTTGATAGAGCAGCGTGCATTCTCCATCGTCATTCTGCACAAACGGATAAGTTTGACAGGGATGCCAAAACTAGACATTGCTCGGTAGAGCTCTTCCCTATAGATGCTGTCATACGCGGCTTTAAAATCGATAAAGAGATGGTGGGTATCGATTTGAAGCTCCTGGGTTTTTTCCAAGATCTGCCGTAGTGTGAATATTTGGTCGATAGTGGACTTTCCTGGTCTGAAGCCACACTGATAAGGACCAATCAGGTTGTTGACGAATGGCTTCAGACGTTCACATAATACGGCAGAGAGGATCTTATACGCAATGTTAAGGAGACTGATGCCTCTGTAGTTGGCGCAGTTTAGAGGGTCTCCTTTCTTATGTATCGGGCACACTATGCTGAGATTCCACTCATCGGGCATGCTTTCTTCCGACCAAATTTTGCAGATGAGTTGGTGCATGCTCCCTACCAAGTCATCGCCTGCTGCTTTGAATAGTTCGGCGGTGATGCCGTCAGCTCCAGCAGCTTTGTTTGACTTAAGTTTAGATATAGCTATCTTCACTTCGTCAAGGTCGGGTAGGCGGAATTGTTGATCTGCGTCGCCGAGGTTGAGTGGTTCTATCTCCCTTACAGCGGAGTTTGGTTCGTCATCGCCGTTATATAATTTGGAGAAGTGATCTTTCCATATTCTCAGCATCGACTGTGGTTCTACTACGATGTTCCCTTGATCGTCTTTACAGGCTTCGGTTCGTGGCTGGTACCCTTGGGAGGTTTTTTTTACCTTTTGGTAAAATTTACGAACCTCATTCCTGTTGTGACATCCCTCTATCTCCTCGATCGCGCGCTTCTCATGCTCTCTTTTTTTCCGTCTAAGAAGCCGGTGTTCCTCTCTCCTCTTCTGCTCGTAGAGCTCGCGAGCAGCTCTAGTCCTTTTGTGCAGCGCCGTTTTGTATGCCTCTTGTTTCGCTGCGTGCGCTTGCCGGCATTCGTCGTCAAACCAGGGGTTTCGCTGTGGTGGCCGTGTGAAACCTAGCACTTCAGAGGCGGCATCTCTGATGGCTGCAAGGCAATGTTGCCACTGGTTTTCAATGCTTAATGCAGGAAGCATAGGACTCCTTAGGAGGTTACTAGAGACTCGATCGGAAAAGGACATGGCAGTCTCTTGCGATTGTAGCCGTCTAACGTCGAATCTTCTCACAGTACTTTCTTGTTTTGGCTTGGATCGGGATATCCGTAGCCGTACCTTGGCTACAACGAGGTAGTGGTCCGAGTCAATGTTGGCCTCTTGGAATGTTCGGATATCCTGGATACTGGAGAAGTGTCGTGCGTCGATCGCAATGTGGTCAATCTGGTTGACGGTTGATTGATCAGGAGATTTCCATGTCCCCTTGTGGATATTAAGATGCGTGAACTGCGTACTAGCTACCAGAACGTCTCGCCCCGCAGCGAAATCGACCAGCCTGAATCCGTTGTCGGAGGTGGTGTCGTGCAGGCTG
Organism: Eupeodes corollae; assembly: GCF_945859685.1. Taxonomy (NCBI): domain Eukaryota; kingdom Metazoa; phylum Arthropoda; class Insecta; order Diptera; family Syrphidae; genus Eupeodes; species Eupeodes corollae. The sequence continues at coordinate 1,979 of NW_026605592.1, read as the reverse complement.
TATCTCCCGATTATGCCACCAAAGATGTCTTCTCTTCCTAGCTTGGCATTAAAATCTCCTAAGACAATTTTAATGTCATAGCCAGGGCACTGCTCATATGTCTTGTCCAAGAGCTCGAAGAACATATCTTTGGTGTCTTCATCTTTCTCCTCTGTTGGGGCATGCGCGCATATTAGGCTTATGTTGGCGAATTTAGCCTTGATGCGGATTGTCGTGATGCGCTCGCTCACACTGTTGAAACTCAAGACTTTTTGCCTGAGCCTAGTTCCAACAACAAATCCACACCCAAATAGACGCTGTCTTTGTTCACGGTAGCAGTCGCCGTAGTAGATATCGCAGTCTTTTAGTTTGCGTTTACCCGGTCCATCCCATCGCACTTCTTGGATGGCTGTAATATCTGCCTTGCAGCAGTTTAGGGCTTCCGCTAATTGTTCGGCTGCACGTGGTCTGTTAAGGGACCTAACATTCCACGTACATATCCGAAGTTCGTTGTCCTTATTTCGTTTGCGTGGGTTGTCAACAGTGAATCCGTCCGTATCCGAGGCTTGTTGTTGCTTCGAAACTATGATGCTTTTACGTGGCCAGGAAGTCACCCCGACGGCACAACCCCCAACCTGGAGGGCCAGATCCTTAGTATAACTCCAAGGAAGGGGAGCCGGATGAACCGCTCCTTATAGGCCTGGGCTCCGAATATGTCGAAGAAGCCCTATAAGGTGTTCACTAAGTAGTTCGACCTTACTGGAACTGTAGACGCCACCGTTGATTCTATCTCGAGAATTCGTCCGCTGCCGCCTGGATAAGGAGAGGTGCCTTAGTGGAAACACCTCTCCCCCCCTCTCTCGTTTGCTGCCCCCAACAACTTTCCACTGGGGTTGGAACCCAATCTCCAGTTGAGGTACTAGGCACCCGATGTTCACCGCGGGGAGGTGAGAGTAGGAGTTGATAGACAGAGGTGGGTTTTGAGAAAAACCTGTGGACGCTTGTGTCCTCTTGAATGCACATGTCTACCATTTGAACGAAAAAAAAATTAACAAAAGTTCGTAAAAAATGATTTTCGACTCAAATATCTTTTAAAAACTTTGAGATAATAGGTTCTAACTAATTTTTTCTTATAAGAAATATTGTTTTCAACATTAAGACAAATTTTGAGAAAAATCTAATTGACAGTTTTTTTACAAAAAATAAAAACCTGAAAAAAAAATGTATAAAAGTTAGTAAAAATTGATTTTTTACTCAAATATCTCTTCGAAAATTTTAAATATTGGCTTCAAGCTAATTTTATCTTATAAGAAATATTGTTTTCAACATTTGGTAAAATTTTTAAAAAATTCGAATTGACAGTTTTTTTACAAAAAATAAAACTCTAAAAAAAAAAAACAAAACTAAAACTTGGTAAAAATTTACTTTCGGCTCAAAAATTAAAAATATTGGCTTCAAACTTATTTTATTTCAGAGAAAATATTGTTTTCAATATTCAGTAATTTTTATATAAAAATCCAACAGTCCGTTTTTTTTCATAAAAAATAAAATCTACAAAAAATAGTGCGCAAATTTGGTAAAAATACATATAGACAAACTTTTAAGCAAGACAAATCGACAGACGGGATGGGAAGTTATCAGTGTGGGTCGCATCCCAGCCTCTTTTTTTTTTTAAATTAAGGTGGCACAGGCAGGGATTGAACCCAAGACCCCTTGCATGACAGTCCAACGCACTAACCATCATGCCACGGGTACTGTTAGTTACTATACCCTAATTGCACTATTGTGCAACCTTGTTTATTTATTTTATATTTTATCACAATACCGAAATGGATATGGAAATGTAATTTCTTGGGAATTTGGAAAATGTTATCTTTAAAAAGGAATTTTTCGGCTAACTTAATAAGCTTTGCAAAATTATAATATATCAAGACCTGATTCCATTCTTAAACCATGCAAACTAGCTCTAGGGATGACTTCCTCAGATGTCTTTCTAAAAA
>NW_026605591.1:0-17007 GCF_945859685.1 Eupeodes corollae | reverse complement strand
TTTTTTAAATCAGTTTTCGCTTTATGAAACTTATCCAAGTAGACATTTTATTTGCAAACGGGAATTTCAGGACTGATTCTTTACACACTACTCCATAGTTATCACGAAATATAATGTGATTTACTTGTTTTTAACATTTAACTTTCAAAACGATTTTTAGAGTGAATTTTTTGAATAAATAGTTAGACATCCATGGCTTTAGGATTTTCAAATTTTCCTTCCTGCGATGAACTACAATTGAACAAAGATTAACATATTTATTCAACATTAAAACAAAATGATCAAAAGCGCGTATGCCATTCTGCCAAACAAAAATGTCTCTCGTCATGGGCCTGTTATGTCGGTGTGGCCCTCGATCTAACACCGCTATACTATTTTTATGGGGTAACTTGAAGTCATTTGACTAAACAGATTAGCCCGTGACGATGACTTCTTGAAAGGAAATATTTGGTATTTTTTGTATGAAATATGAATAAAATTTAAATTCATTGTAAGGAAAACTGCCAATTGGATTTATATAAAAATGTAAGCATTTAAGTCGAAAAATTTGCTTTTTCTTGAAATGTGAATGAAGTACAACAATTTCTTTAAGAAACATGCATTCAGATTCTAGGGGTCTTAAAGGGAGAATACTTCTAGAATTTTCAATTTAAACGTTTCACAGATTGCAATACATTATAAAGGGGAGTTTAAAAAGTCTTTCTTAATTCAATTTTGTATTGGAATTTTAACATAAACAACTTTTGTTCGCCAAATAGTTTTGATCTACGCAATATGTTTCAAAAGTATGGATGGAAAAATATATTGCGATCAACTTATTTCCTACAAGAGCCTTGTTGCTAAAAAATAAGTCTTAACCACTACAATGAGAAACAATATGAACGTAATATCTTCATAAGTAAATGTCTAAACTTGATTATAAGATTTTGATATTAATACATTTTGAAAATAGCTCACTTTTAAAAAGTCGAAATCTGTAGTTGGCCAAATAGATATATTTAGAAAGTTTAAATTAAGTTTGTGTTAGGAAATATTGATCTAAAGCAGCATAATTATGTGCGTATACAAGAAAAAGATAAATTATTTTCAATACTTCAAAATCATTCAAAATGATTAAAACCATATCACTCATTTATAAGTTTCTGAAAAAAATCCGAATGTTTCCTCCAACTATCAGAAAAAAATCGTTTTGAAAGAATTTAATAGGTAATTGTTTTTCTGTTTAATACATTTTGAAAATATCTTTGAAATCATTTCAAGGTTGTAGTTTTGTTTTTCATAAGATCCATCAAACCATACATGAAGTATAAATTCATCATAGTCTAAACGTCAAATCCAGACTTCCTCATAGCCTTTGGCTAACTTATGTGTTTATTTTAATAAAAAGAGCTTCTTCTTTCTGATAAAATAGAACAATTTAAAAAAAATACTCTTTACACTACTTAGGAACAAAAACAAGAAAAAATATACAACATATACAAACAAACTTATATAAATAAACAAATAAATTACCATACAAATTAATTTGTTATGTTGCATACATTCTTGTGTAATGTTCTTTAAGATGGTTTTCATTACTTGTGTGTTTTTCTTATATCATTGAAACATCACTCAACAATCACCATACATTCAAACATATGTACATCTTTATATTACAACAATGAACTTGTCAAAAGTCAATTTTGTTATATGAAATTATTTTCAATCTTCTTCAAAGAGATGAGATATTTTTGTTTATATATTTTTTAACCTCATCACACGTTTTGAATATCGACGATGATTGATGCTGCCACAAAACTATGCATGAACAGTCTACACACACACCATATGGATGTCAAATTTTAAATCTAAAATAAGATTTCTTCAATTGAATATTTAGATAATATGTAGACACATTTTAGATGCATATGTACATAGATTCTTTAGAACGTAATGTATGACTTTAGGTATGTGTAAGGATATTCACAATTTTAATCAAACGTTCGTTAAAATTATTATTTTGATGTTATGATTCACCCTTAAATAACTCTACAAGGCATCTACCAATTAAAATATATTTGTGAAGGTTAATTAATTTTTGTGTAGTTGAGTTTTTTTTTTAAATTTCAATTAATTTTTCTTATAACTATCTTAAAGCTAGACAAAAATTCATAAAAAATTGCATATTATCAAAATATGCCGCCCTGACTTAACTTAAACCTTAAACCTATGGAAGTTAGCCAAAACACTACACAATTTTAAATCATTTTTTTCCATTTGCAGCTACCAAAACTCTTTCTTCTATTTAACCCTTTCTTCCGGTCTCTATAGGACACAGTCCTAGTGAACCTTAATTACTCAAACTATTACAGTCGTCTCGACTGTAAAGGTGTCGCCTATCTACAGTTTTACGTCTGACGTGGTAAATTAGCGGAACCACCTCTTTTATCTTGCATCAGCCCTTAATTCTTTAAGCAGAAGAAAGCATAGTACGTGATCAAGCCGCTTAAACGCGCATTTTCGTAATATTATTTATTAGAGTAATAAGCTTCACAAATTAAGCTGTTGGTCGAGAACATTGCTTTTTAAACGTGGCCCCCATCAAGCTTCAGCAAAAATGATTTATTCTGTTTATGTTGGCTCTGTTGTATACAACCTGGTTGGAATAGTAATGTTTCGACTCTGGTGTCCTGTGTTATCCAAGACAAAGTCGGAGACATTGCATTCAAAAACCATAGGTCAAGACGGGGGCTAAAAAACAACTGTTTTGTCAGGGCGAAAGTTCTCATAGCTTTGGCCAGAGCAGCACTCATGTCTTATGTCTGTCGAAATAGAAATACTGATCCAACCAAATGTCAAAAAACTTTACTACACTTTTATTCGCCAGTGGATATCAATTTAGACCCACAATCACTAGATTTTTCAGTTCTTTCTCGAATCCCTTGAGGCTCTATTCAACAAAGTTTTAAGTCCAAAATAGTTTCTGAAAGTTTATTTGAGCTTCCAGTCATCGCAATATTGCTGAATCTTGTCGAAGTCAATATCATCGCAATATTGCTGAATCTTGTCGAAGTCAATTTTCGGGGGCCATTCTTTACACAATTACGACACAATCGGCGTACGTATATTAGATCGCTAGAGTAAATGCTGAACAAGATCGACGAGTTTAGAGCTCCCTGCTTCAAACCATTTTTAATATCAAAGATTTTCGTAGATGTTACATCGCCAAGTCTGGTTACTTACTTACTTAGTTACTTATTCCAAGTTGGTCAACTTTATATACTACACGGTGTAAAATGCTTTCTCCAAGTGTACCAGACAAGCACACACTGCCTTTTGATTTGGTCCACTGGATATCAGAAAGAAACTTAGACGAGGCATGAATAGTGTCAAGTCCCGTCCTAAGGCCAAACTGACTATCGGGGATTATTTTGTTGTCTTCAGCCCACTTAAACAGAGCTGTATTTATAAATTTCTCTAAATCCTTATTGATACTCGGGAGAAGACTTATCGACCAGAGGTTCGCCTGATTGGAGTTGTGCTTTATCTTTTTCGGGAGAGGATGTAGCGTATCCAAAAGAGTTTTTGATATATGTACGTTAATTCTTAAATCGATTGACGTACTGACTGACTGGTCGATAACAAAAATAATGAAGCTGTTCTCGAATCTAAGAAGCACATTGGTTTAACTAACTTACTTACGTCGGTCCTCAGACCTGTTAAGCTGTTAGGAACTCCTTAAGGGCTATAGGGCCTCTACTACGGCTTCACGCCACCGTGTGTCGTTTCCGGATATGTGTTTCAACTCCTTTCAACTCTTGCCTAGTGACGCCGATTCCGCCTCGACTATCCTGTACCATGTGCTTCTCGGTCGTCCAGCTCTTTTTCATTCTTGTGTGAGCGGATTCTACTGCATTGCTTGGCCTGTAATGCAGTTTTTCCCTTTTCAAAGTATGTCCAATCCGTTGCCACTTACGTACTTACTTTGTTACTTCGGGCCGAAACATTGGTTTTCATGCGCTCTACGTGACCCAGCCATCTTAGTCGTTGGACTTTTACCCTTCTGGCTAAGTCTACTTCGCTGTACAGCCCTCACAGCTCGTCGTTCCATCTTCTCCACCACTCCCCTTCGATGCATACGGGACCGTAGATCACACGAAGAACTTTTCTCTCGAAGCGACCCAAGGTGCTTTCATCCGCTTTTGTCATAGTCCATGCTTCTGGACCGTATAGCAGGACGGGGATGATAAGGGTAAGGATAACAACACTTTGTTCCTTCGAGAAAGGACTTTACTACTCAATTACTTTCCTAGCCCAAGGAAACAGCGCTTAGCAAAAGTTATTCTGCGTTTGATCTGAGCGCTGGTGTTGTTTTCTGCGTTTACAGCGGAGCCTTGGTAGACGAAGTCCTTGACTACTTCAAAGTTAAGTCTGTTCATGGTGACGTTTTGACCAAGAGGTCGGTGTTGAATGTCCTTTATTGACGACATTATGTACTTTGTTTTGCCCTCATTAACCGTTAAATCCATTTCTGCCGCCTCTGCCTCAATATTCACAAAAGCCCCATTGACATCACGCTGAGTTCTTCCGATTATGTCAATGTCATCAGCATGTGCCAGTAATTGGACAGACTTTTGAAAGGTAGTGCCTCTAGTGTTGATGTGTGAGCTCTGCACTATTCTTTCAAGCACGATGTTAAAAAAATCACATGACATCGAAAGGTTCTATTAAGTTGTTTCCAACCTTTATGGAGCAGCGTGAATTCTCCATGGTCATCCTGCAAAAACGGACTAGTTTAGTTTGGCAGGGATGCCATTTTTAGTGCTTCTTGGGTTTTTTTCCATGATCTGCCGTAATGTGAATATTTGATCAACTGTGGACTTTCCTGGTCTAAAACCACACTGATAAGGACCTATGAGGTTGTTGACGATTTGCTTTAGAAGATTTTATAGTCGATGTTAAGTAGACTGATTCCTCCATAGCTGGTGCAGTTTAGAGTGTCTCCTTTTTTCAGGATCTGGTCAACAATACTGAGGTTCCATTCATTGGGCATGCTTTCTTCCGACCATATCTTACAGATAAGTTGGTGCATGCTCCTAACCAACTTATCTCCATTTGCCACTTTAGCTTTCGTATAATAGAGTCTATAGGTTTCTGATCACTTCTTCTATGAAGTACCTCATTTCATAAATGGTTTGGCCAGAAAAGCCTTAGGATGTTGCATCTATCACGAAGTTTTGCAGCTTTCTTGTGATGACTGAAGTAACCATCCAGTCGACATTTGTGCGAAATAGTCGTAGCTTTGTTCCTAAGCTGATAGAGTTATTCCTCTAAATTTTAGACACCATACCGAACGCCGTTTTTGCTTTCCCGAAACGGCAGATGACGTCTTATTCGGTTCCGCCTTCGATGGAGACGATATTTTTTAGGTAATGAAGGCTCTCCACTTTTTCTACCGGTTGCGAGGAAATATTTATTTGAGAGGATGGTCGGGTTACGAGGCTGATCATTTCTGTTTTGCAGGAATTAATTTTCAACCCCACGACTTTTGCTTCTCTCTTCACACTTGTTGTCATTTAATGTAGGTCCAGGATCCTATCAGATATTGAACATACATTAAAAATTAAAAATTAAATTAAATTGGGTGGCGCAACAGTCCGTTGTGAACCAGGGCCTAGTGACTTACAACTCTCAACCATTCCTGTGTGCGAGTACTGTTGTCAGGAATGGAAGGGACCTACAATTTTAGGCCGAATCCGAACGGCTAGTTTGAGAAAGCACTTTTTCATGACAAGAATTACTCTTGAAGGATTTGTCAATTCCTCGCAAGAGGCAGTACCCGCTCAAATAATTTTTTTAAAATTAAGTTGGCAAAGGCAGGGATTGAACCCAAGACCCCTTGCATGACAGTCCAACGCACTAACCATCATGCCACGGGTACTACCATTTGAACATACATAGTCCGCTTAATTCAAGTGCTTTAATTAGGTAGTCAAAGTTCATTGAATCCCTCCGCTACCTGACAAACGTTCGTGCAGTACATCGCTTATCACCAACAAAAACAATATTGGCGACAGAATACAGCCCTGTCTGACTTCGCTACGGATTTCAAAATCCTCTAACAACCTAATATCGTGCACGCAAATTTCTCTCCAGTTTTCGAACTTTGTAAGACCTCTTGTTTTTGAGAGCTTTCGGGGAAGCTTTCGGTCATCTAGGCTTCTTTTATAAGCGGATTAAACAGTTCGCTTGATGACGTTGGGGCTGCTTGTAAAAGCTCTGCGGGAATTCCATCAAGTCCTACCGATTTGTTCTTCTTAAGTGTTTTAGTTGCGACAACGACCCCATCCTTACTGAGAGATGCGGTGTTGCTTTATGCTGTGTGCAACGGTCAGCTCTTTGGTTATTCTGTAAACGGTCCTGCTGCCGCACTTATTTGCAGCATATTCTGCTTCTTGATGTAACTACGCTTATCATGGCACATACTCCCTCTTTTTCATGTGGTACGAGGATTCCAGCTCATTTCTTTCTTCCCTTGTACAACAGTTATTCAAGCCCCTAACTGTTAGAGTCGGTTGATCCTTGCCCAAGACTCTGCTGAAAGCCAGGTTTTGAATTCCTGAATATTGCAATAACTGGGAAAGACAGAGTGTGGTAATACATTCAAAATTAGGGTAATACGGCTGTTTTTAAAATATACAAAATAAAACAATGTTTCCCTGAAAACAGGTAATACAAAAATTTCAATTAAATTTAAATCAAAAAAATTGACTTATTATGAAAAATACCATTTCAAAATATTTAGCACGCTCCCAATGGGAAGTTAACAGCATTTTTTTGAATAATGTAGTTCGGGCAATAGAAGCCAGCAGTGTTTAAAACAAAACTAAAACGTCATAGCTGCTTGATGGTTCTAAACTGATCCACCTCCTGACAGTTTCCAAGGTTTGTTTAATTCATTTATAATAATTCATAGGAAAGCTTTTTTTGTTTATTAAACCCCAAAAGATTTGTCAACTAAAAGAACAAGTTCCTTTGACCTACCACCGTAGTCACTATATTCTCTAAAAATATGATGTCTCCAAGCACCTTGGGTAAATAAAACCTATGAGAGTATAGAACATACCTACCTAACCTACCTACCAACCTCTATCTGTTTTTGATTTTTCATGTATAACACTTCTGCTTTAGGGCCGAAAAAAAAACTTGTTAGCCTTTTAATAACAAAAAAAGAAAAACTGAGAAAAAAAAAAGATTCTTTAATGTTCAGAAATCTTTTCTTTCTCAATACATTTACCAAGGGTAGTGATGTTCTCCCAAACGTGCGGGACATCATGTATGTTGACTCAAATGTCATGTGGGTAAATGGTAAATCTGTGCCGCCGCCATGCCATCGTCATCGCCATAGCCATAGCCATCGCCATTGCCGTCAATGCCATTGCTTAAGGGTTTCATTTTTCAAACATAAAACCCCAAGTGAGTGGTACGGGTACTGGAACTGGCACTACACAACACAGCATCTCAAAACTGCTATGATACTCGTATGTTCTTTGCCCACAGTTGTTGTTGTAAGGCAAGTTTTATTTTTCAAATTTAATAAGCAGGTTGAGATAAACAGGAGATAAAAAGATTAATTTAGAGAAGAAAAAAAAAGTCCAAAAAAGGAAAAGAACCCAGAGTAAGGGAGGAATAGCATAATAGGGTAAATGGGGGTAATGGTTAACAAAAGAGCCGACATCATCAGCCTGTAGTGCTTCCTACTTTCAACTCACATGTCAAATGTTGATTCTCGTCCCAATAAACAGAAGAGAACAGAACTTAACCGAAACCGAAAAAAAGGATTGCCCCTAGGAAAATAAACGACATGAAGCCATTTGTTTAGTTGTTTCCTCATGTTTCGAAGAATGTTCAACGAATTCCAGAGGTTATTTGAAGAGGGGGACAGAGGAGAGGACACAAAATGTGTTTGTCATTCGGATATGTATTTGCATGTCATATGAAAATACTACCTCCATATCCATACATACACTTGATTATCCTGGGCAAGATCCTTTGAAATTTGAGTCAGTTTATATATGGATGTATATTCCAATCTTCGATAACAACAAACAGGACATTTTTACGTATAGATTGTAACATTATCATTGAACATTTTGTTTGGGAAATTATTTATTTATGAGTTTAGTATGATGGTATATTTATTCAGCACCAAAATGGTATTAGCGTTCTTCAGAAAATGACAATGACTAGACTAGCTCTTTATATGCTCCAATACTTTGATGACATTGAAGACGGGCCTAAAAATGACTGTCAAAGAGTAGGGTTATAATGTTTTAAGGGCTGCTGAATCCTTTTTTGTATACTCGCACTCGCACTTATATTCTTTTGAGTCAAAGAAGATAAAAGAACCAGCGATTCTGTAAACATGTCTAATGGGACATTATGTAAGAAAAAGGCAAAAGGATCCCATCCGAACCGAACAAACTATTAAGACGAAGAGTTTTCAATTGTTCGAGTATATTGGCTAAGGGACAAGGATAAATAAACATACGCCGGAGATTGCTCAAGGCTGGTGTGCATTTTTTTTTCTTTCGTGAAGAAAAAAGAAAGAAATTAGGACATTAAGGGTTGGAATAATCAAATTTTCGTTTCGATAAGTTTTTTATTGCTTGCAGCTTTTTGTTAAGGATTATATTTAGTTAGCCCTTTGCAAAAGATGGAAAGTGGAACAAACTGCCGTATTCTATTAATTCATGTAGCTCTTTATGCTCTCCGTTTTGAAAGAAAAGGGCCAACAAAATCCGCTGTCAACGACATGGATTTGTGGCCCTTTTTAGGTTTGATAAAAAAGGCTGAATAATTTCATGTCATGCTATTGTTACGAAACCACTACTCTCTTTTAAGTACCTACATATGAGTTGAAGCTGTACAAGTTCGATTTTTCGAGTTTAACATAACAAACCGATACCTTCACTTCATGGCAAGTGAAGAAGTGTACAATTCCAAAAGTGCCACAAGCCTTTTTAATTAGCGAAATAATTCGTTCATACAAATGCACTTCAAAACTCATAGGTACCTCAATTTTGTAGAAGTATGAAGCTCAAAATTGTTTTCGAAATCAATTACAAAAATGTGGAGTTATTTGAAAAGTGCAGAGTACAAACTTATTTTAACGTACTACATAAAGTACATAATAAATATTTCCTGATGTTCAAAACTTTTGTTCATTTATTTTATATTTTTGATGTTGAAAATTTTTCCCAAACTCATATCTAGAGACATAAATCTTTTCGTTTCTATAGATGGAGGACGATGACGAACGGTGATAGAATTTCGAAGGTCTGAAGACGAAGTGTTGATTTAAAGAGGCACTTTTAAAAATTGATTTTCAATCATAATAATATATATGTATGTAGGTTTATAGATTGTATATGTATATGAACTCCCCACAACACAATTGCTATCACAATAGACAGCAACTGAAGTATATAGAAGTTCAAGCTGAACGAAAAAGTTTTAACGGTCATCAAGTATGAAGTATGCGATGCCAGAAAATTTTATGATGTGCCCTCTGGAGTGGGGTTGAGTTGGGGGATGAGAGCAGTTGATAGTGGGAGTTGGGTTTTGAAATGAAAGTTTATTTTTGTATGTTCAAGGTTCATAACAATAGAACAGGAAATGAATACTTCCCTATATAGGATATGTATAGCTATCAAAACATGAGAAGTAAATATTTATCTTATGGACTCATACTTAAGGCTTTTTACGTTTTATTTTGTTGTTCTTTTTACGGGAATAGTTTGCTTTTTTATTTTTTAAGTCGTAGCTAAAACCAAATATGTACGCATTTTACTGTCTAAAACAAATTAAGATGAGAAGAAGGCGTTTTGGGTTACATTCATGATGAATATTTTGTTTTATGTTATATAGCCTTAGAGTACAATTTTTACTTGCAAAAGTACAAAGCTGCTAACAATGCGGTAAATTTGGTGGGATATATTTAATAAACTATCCCCATTAAGGCAATGTTTGCATCTCCCTCCGCTCTCTAAGGATTTCAATGTTGCCAGGGAGTGTTATGACACCGCCTGTACTTAGCGAGTAAGTGATTCTATGGGACCAATCTTTTTTCGCACTCATCCTGTGGAAAGAGTCCTGTGAAATCTTAATACATATAAATCCGGATGATATCCTTACTATTGTTCTACAGAGGTGTTCTTTAACGCTGGCAAAATCACTGCGTAAGTTTTTTATCTGTTCTACTAGTCAGGTCTCTTTTCGAAGGGATGGAAAACAGCATTTGTCCAGCCAATTCACAAGAACGGTAAATCTTCATCACCCTCTAATTACCGACCGATTGCACTCTATAGTCATGGAAACACTGATTAATTATCAGCACAAGACAGTACGGCTTTCTCAGCAAAAGGTTAATTGGTTATTTCATGGTTAATCTCACCGAACAGTGCAGGAGAAAGTCAGGCTGCTATCAAATCATTGGAATCTGCCTCTTCAAACTCTACAACAGTCCATAACTGTCGACTAATGGAGATGCCACAAGAGTTTAATATTCACCTTTTGCTGGGTGCCAGGCCATAGAGACATTCCAGGTAATTGTAAGGCAGATGAACTCGCCAGGAACGGTACAGTGCAGCCCGTCCTAATACGTTTGGCACATACTGGCATAATAATAATGCAAGACGATATGAAGAAGGCAAGCACCAGGTGGAACAACATCACCACGTGTCAAGTCACAAAAAACATCTGGCCAACACTGGATTTAAAACATTCAAGGTGCTTGCTCTCTCTAAGCAGATCGCATATAAGCTCGATAATAGGTGTCATAACCGGACACTGTCTAATAGGAAAGCAGGGAGGGAGATGCTCTAACACGACAAGGCATATTCTCAAATAACTTTTGCAGAAGATGTATGGACGAGGAAGAGGAGGAAGCAATTCTTCATCTTCTCTGCACATGTTCTGCTCTGGCTCTAAAACGCAAGAATAACCTAGGAGAATTCTTCTTTATCGATCTAAACAATATAAATTATATCAGCTTCCCACGTTTCGTAAGGGACTCAAACTGGTTCCATTGATCTTAGGAGGAAGCCTCAACGTTTATTTGGTATCACAATGGGCTATAAAACTGGCCTAAGTGTTTCCTTAGGTTAGGTTATCACTTTAACCTAACCTAAACTAAGATTATTTCACAGCACTTGATATTTTATAACCTCATTCTTCTCTCTTATTCAAAAAACGTGCTTTTGGTTTTCATTAATCTCTCCTTCATTGGATTAGTAATCACCTTTCGGATCGTTTCAAACAAGTAGTATTGGATCGATTCTAGTTTAAAAACCACAAAATAAATACTGGAGTGCCTCAGGGCTCTGTTCTATCTCCAACACTTTTTTTCCATTTTAATTATTCACCTCCTGTCTGAACTTCTTAATCATTTTGTGTCTTTGCCGACGATAGTACTCTCAGATTTTTATATACGTTTTCAGACTTCTTAGGAATAGAAACTGAAACTGAAAGTTCATAGAATTCCAATCTAGACAGCGTTGTCATTTTGGGCTTACAAATTCCCGTAGAATTTAATGATTCGAATATTTAAAGCTGTCTTAAATCGTTAAAGCGAGATATACCCCACTTGAAATTATCCATGGATAGCACTTGCATTAATAAAACTGAACATCTCGATATTCTCGTCATGTGTGTCACCAACCAACCTTTGCAAAACGATCACATAAGCGATGTCGACACACATGCTTGATGTTTTCAAGGCGTTGCAAGAAATGTGTATCCTTTTCTGATCTGGCTGTTATCTACAAGTCTAAAGCTTGATTATAACTTTAATCTCTGGTTGAACATCACCGTAAAGTTTTTTGACTCACCCTTTTTTACAGTTATTTTAACTATCGAAATAGCCAGCTGCATTCCTCAACCTAAACAGTTCCGTTCCTAGGAATGCTCATCAGTATAACTTCGATCGTACTGTCAAAGTGTCAACAAGAGAGATTCGTTCATTAGCCGTACTATTCGAATGTGGATTGCCTTTCCCTCTGTCTTTCCCAGTTATTGCAATGTGCACCGACGCCACATTTATTACTTCTCTCCCTTTTCTAATGTTCACATTGTCTCTTTGTGAGACCACTTTCCACTTGTGCGCACCACATGTTCCGCGTTATAACCATACTGTGCTGTACTGTCCGTGTGAATTCGAAAACTTTTCGGGCCGGAGCATTGGTTTCCATGCGCTCTTGACCCAGCCATCACAGTCGTTGGACTTTCACTCTTCTGGCTAAATCTACGTCGCTGTACAGCCCGTACAGCCCGTACAGTTCATCGTTTCATCTTCTTCTCCACTCACCTTCTACGCATACGGGAAAGTTAATCATGTTAGGAACTTTTCTCTTATAACGATTCAAAGCCCTTTCATAATTATTTTTTAAAATCCGTCCAAGCTTCTGCACAGTATAGCAGGACGAAGACGATGGGGATCTTATATAGAGACACTATGGTCGCTCGAGAGAGAGTTTACAACTCAATAGCTTTCTAAGCCCAAAGAAACAGAGGTAAGCAAGAGTGCTGTTTTCTAGTTCGACAAAGATCTTATTTCTAAGTTAACTCTGTCGATGGTGACGTTTTAACCGAGACGTGCGTCGGTGATGTAGGTAAGCATGTATTTTGTTTTTTCCCTCATTAACCGTTGTGATATGTGGCCTTGAAATTGATGAAAATATGGTGGGTGTCGATTTGATGTTCTTGAACTTATTCCAAGACCTGCCGATATGTGAATATTAGATCGACTGCGGATTTTCCTGCTGGCATACAAACCGTGTTGAAGGACTAGAGCTGCTCGCGCGCTCTACGAGCAAAAGAGGAGAGAGGAACACCGGCTTCTTAGATGGAAAAAAAGAAAGCATGAGAAGACGAAGAAGAATAAGGTTTTACCAAAAGGTAAAATGAACCTCCCAAGAGTACCAGCCATGAACCGAAGCCTGTCGGACGATCAGGGGAACATCGTAATAGAACCGCAGTCTATGTCTAAAACGGCGATAACGAACCGAATTCGACAAAATTGACGCAGATCATCAATTCCTCCTACGCGACCTTGACGAAGTGAAGGTAGCTATATCTAAACTAAAGTCAAACAAAGCTGCTGTGGCTGACGGCATCGCTGCCGAACTATTCAAAACAGCAGGCGATGACTTGGTAGGGAGCATGCACCAACTCATCTGCAAAATATTTTCGGAAGAAAGCATGGCCGATGAGTAGAATCTCAGCATCGTGTGCCCAATACATAAGAAAGGAGACCCTCTAAACTGTGCCAACTACAGAGGCATCAGTCTCCTTAACATTGCGTATAAGATCCTCTCTGCCGTATTATGCGAACGTCTGAAGCCATTCGTCAACAACCTGATTGGTCCTTGTCAGTGTGGCTTCAGACCAAGAAAGTCCACTATCGACCAAATATACACACTACGGCATATCTTTTAAAAAACCCAGGAGATTCAAATCGATACCATCCATCTCTTTATGGATTTTAAACCCGAGTACATTATCCATAGAGAATGCTCTACAGAGCAATTTTTAGTTTTGGCATCTCTGTCAAACTTATCCGTTTGTCCAGAACGACGGTGGAGAATGCACGCTACTTTATCAAGGTAGGAAAATATCTCACCGATGCATTTGATGTCAAAAAAGGTTTAATACAAGGCGATGCACTGTCATGCGACTTCTTCAACATCGTTCTGGAAAGAATTGTGCAAAACTCAACCGTCAACGCTAGAGAGTAAAGTGAGTGAGAAACTGGAGACAGCTAGCTAGGGACCAAGTTGTCTGGAGACGCATGTAGGTTGAAGACCAGGTCCGCCCGGACTGTAGTGCCACCTTAAGTAAGTAAGTGGACTTTTCTGGTCTAAACCTATCAGGTTGTTCACGATGGGGTTTAAACGTTCAAATATTATGATAGAGAAAATTGTATGAGTATTGTTAAGTAGACTAATTCCTCTATAGTTGGTGCAGTTAAGAAGGTCTACTTTTTTAGGTGTTGAGCTAACGGAACTGAGCTTTCATTCATCGGGCGGGGTTTCTCCCGATCATTATCTTACGAACAAGTTAATGCATGCTCGTTACCAAATTATTTTCAGCTGCATAGAAAAGCTCGTCATACATTCCATCTGTTCCAACAACTTTTCTAGACTTCAGTTGAAGTGGGGAGGACGGGATTTTCGACTTTCGTTGTCTTTATTAAATGAATCATCATGACAGACAGTGAAATTTGATTCATTGTCGCCCTTATATAGCCTGCAGAAGTGGTCCTTCCACATCCTCTACGGCTCAACTTAAATGTTTCCTATTTCGTCATTGAAGCCTTAGGTTCTTGATTTTGGACTTTTGAATTTCGTTTCACTGAACCTCTCAACATCTTTGACCGCACGCTTCTCATGCTCTTTCTTTTTCATTCTGAGAAGTGGTTATTCCTCTTTGCTCTCCTGCTCATAGAGCTCGTGAACAGCACCTTTAAGCTAACTATTTTCTAAAAAACTCTAAAGAGTAAAAAAGATTGGGTACAAATTGATGATGGCGTCCTTATCAGTTGGTATATTTTTGACACGTCTTTTGTTTAAGTATTTTTAAGAAGTTTCGTGAATAAACAATCTGAATAGGCCTACTAATGATCGTTTAAACTTTCAATGAATAGTCTTACATTCTTTCTCCTTAAAATATGTGGTATTTTAAGTTATCTCATTGATGCCAAAAGCTATAACAGTCTTAATTATATTAAGTATAATATAAAACTTTAATTACTTTATTATATACAACTATGTTTTTACTACACGTAATCTATAAAGTTAATAAATTATAAAAAGTAAATTAAAATTCTATAACAATTCTAATAAACACACCTTAAATCATTAAAACTTTCCACTCACGTTTATGTGAATATTTAATCTTAGAAAAAAGATCAAATAGCTTTCGTTGCGGGTTGTTGCTAAATAAGCAACTTTATCAAGTATATAAAAGTTTAAAACTCTCACCAATCTATATATGTATAGGAGGATAATAAACACCTTCACGCTCCAAAAACCTCAAAGCCATTCTCAAATTAATGTTTAACAAATTTTCTAAAGCAAAACTCAAATAAACAAAACAAAAATCCTTCCGGTATCAAAGTGCGCATAATACATTTATATAGATACATAAATGTAATAACTGTAGTTAGTATATATGTATTTATTATTCAACCCTGTAATCCTATGAGTGTTTATATCTCTATATCTAAACAGGATGTGTAAAGAAGTGCTTCTAATTAGGTATGTGGCAAGAGCTGAAGGTAATCTAAGATTGCATAAGCTATAACCTAAAATCATAAATTCCACGTAATAATGTTGTTGATTAGAAAACCGTTATGAATTACTAATTCACTTAAGCTACTCCTTGAATCAAAATTTGGCTCCAAAATAATAATGCATTTAAGTATGGAGTACGAAAGGAGGCGGTAGTGGCGGCGGCGCGCGGCGGAAATGTAACAAGTTAGAGGGCGTAAATTTGTGGATCTTTTTTCTTCTCAATACTCACAACTATACTGAATTCCTGAAGTGAATAGTTTACTACAAGCACACTATATTTACCCACTCCGATTATAATCATTTCTCACTGGGGTGAGTGAGGTTTCCGTTTGGCGGAAGTGCCTGTATAAATATCACTGTCACTTCCTCTTTTCAAGTACGCTAGCAGTGTTACAAGAACAACAAGTATAGCAATCCTTTTTTCGGCAGTATTTTTGTGGAGGCGGAAATGGATGTTTCTACTGGTGTTAGCATTGCAACATTTTAATAATGGCAATTTCCTGAATCCTGGCGCTAGTGAAATTTTGCGAATTGTAATTATATTTGCTTTAGGAGAGAATCCATAAGCAAAAAGGTTGAATAATGTGCAACCTAGTTTCAATTGATTCAAGCAAAAAAGGGGGCGGTATGAGTTGTTGGTGGTTTGTGTTAGAGTTGGTAGTACACAGACAAACACACGTCAAACCTGTACTCATACCAACTTATTTTAATCGCATCAATTAAGTAGAATGAAAGTTTGCTTCAATTTGTGGCTTTTGTCGAGTTTGAATAACAAACAAGTCGTGCAAGTAGGTAAAACGTGCCAATTTCGAATTAGCAAAAGGGTGTTGTGTATTTCTTTTTTTGTTGTTGTTGTTGTGTTGTGAAAAACCTTTATTCATTCACATTTGGTATACAAGGAACGTGTGTTTAGGAAATAATTTAAGCAAAGTTGTTGTCAGGAAATCCCCCCCCCCCCCCCCCTTCATCTGGTTATTTCGAAAAGTGTTGGTTTCACAAGAAAAATAAGTATATATTTTTGCAGGTGTAGGGTAGAAGGTATGGGGCAGAACTTTTTAAGGGATAGCTCTGGGTGATGATGAAAGGTTTCGTTATTAACATTTTCAATTATTTGTCAGAGAGATAGAGTAGACACAAGAGGAAGTGTGTGGTGTTATGTGTGTGTGAATCAGAAGATGAAGAACTTTGCATTACAATTAACGTCATTAGACGTGTTTTTGGAAGAGCAAAGTGTGAAGTGTGAATGTAGAGCCTAATTAGATCTTTGAAGTTATAGTTTCTAGGTATACATTACAACCTACCTGTACGATTGATTTTATGAGTGTGTGTTACATTAAACTTGGGATAACAATATTGAGTTTGTGATATAGACCGTCAACAGAATATACCTATTTAATTGAGGTTAATAAAAAAATGTTTCCGTATTTCAAAAACATTTCATGCTATCTTCTAAACGATGAATTTTATAATAACTGTCCTTTGAGTCTATAACTAAGTTACAACTGCTCTTTATTTGTAAGGAGAAAGACATGTGCCAATAACACTGCAAAACCATGTTAACCAAATGTCCATTTCGGCTAAAGTTGCCAGCACCACTTTCACTTGTTTGCAGCTGTTTACTAAGATGACTTCGCTAATTCTGTTTTAAGGTCCTGGCGGATTAGCATTCATGCAT
>NW_026605590.1:0-84298 GCF_945859685.1 Eupeodes corollae | reverse complement strand
ATCCTGAAGGATTTTTGATGTTCTAGACGAAAATCAAATCACACCCAAAACCATCACCTGATCCTTCCCAACCCCCAAAATCGATCAAGACTTCAAAATAGATACTTGACATGTACTAGAAAAAGATACTCCTAATCAAGATCTATCATTATAGATATAGATGAGTCATTTTGGAGCATCCTGAAGGATTTTTGATGTTCTAGACGAAAATCAAATCACACCCAAAACCATCACCTGATCCTTCCCAACCCCCAAAATCGATCAAGACTTCAAAATAGATACTTGACATGTACTAGAAAAAGATACTCCTAATCAAGATCTATCATTATAGATATAGATGAGTTTTTTTGGAGCATCCTGAAGGATTTTTGATGTTCTAGACGAAAATCAAATCACACCCAAAACCATCACCTGATCCTTCCCAACCCCCAAAATCGATCAAGACTTCAAAATAGATACTTGACATGTACTAGAAAAAGATACTCCTAATCAAGATCTATCATTATAGATATAGATGAGTCATTTTGGAGCATCCTGAAGGATTTTTGATGTTCTAGACGAAAATCAAATCACACCCAAAACCATCACCTGATCCTTCCCAACCCCCAAAATCGATCAAGACTTCAAAATAGATACTTGACATGTACTAGAAAAAGATACTCCTAATCAAGATCTATCATTATAGATATAGATGAGTCATTTTGGAGCATCCTGAAGGATTTTTGATGTTCTAGACGAAAATCAAATCACACCCAAAACCATCACCTGATCCTTCCCAACCCCCAAAATCGATCAAGACTTCAAAATAGATACTTGACATGTACTAGAAAAAGATACTCCTAATCAAGATCTATCATTATAGATATAGATGAGTCATTTTGGAGCATCCTGAAGGATTTTTGATGTTCTAGACGAAAATCAAATCACACCCAAAACCATCACCTGATCCTTCCCAACCCCCAAAATCGATCAAGACTTCAAAATAGATACTTGACATGTACTAGAAAAAGATACTCCTAATCAAGATATATCATTATAGATATAGATGAGTCATTTTGGAGCATCCTGAAGGATTTTTGATGTTCTAGACGAAAATCAAATCACACCCAAAACCATCACCTGATCCTTCCCAACCCCCAAAATCGATCAAGACTTCAAAATAGATACTTGACATGTACTAGAAAAAGATACTCCTAATCAAGATCTATCATTATAGATATAGATGAGTCATTTTGGAGCATCCTGAAGGATTTTTGATGTTCTAGACGAAAATCAAATCACACTTAAAACCATCACCTGATCCTTCCCAACCCCCAAAATCGATCAAGACTTCAAAATAGATACTTGACATGTACTAGAAAAAGATACTCCTAATCAAGATCTATCATTATAGATATAGATGAGTCATTTTGGAGCATCCTGAAGGATTTTTGATGTTCTAGACGAAAATCAAATCACACCCAAAACCATCACCTGATCCTTCCCAACCCCCAAAATCGATCAAGACTTCAAAATAGATACTTGACATGTACTAGAAAAAGATACTCCTAATCAAGATCTATCATTATAGATATAGATGAGTCATTTTGGAGCATCCTGAAGGATTTTTGATGTTCTAGACGAAAATCAAATCACACCCAAAACCATCACCTGATCCTTCCCAACCCCCAAAATCGATCAAGACTTCAAAATAGATACTAAACATGTACTAGAAAAAGATATTCCTAATCAAGATCTATCATTATAGATATAGATGAGTCATTTTGGAGCATCCTGAAGGATTTTTGATGTTCTAGACGAAAATCAAATCACACCCAAAACCATCACCTGATCCTTCCCAACCCCCAAAATCGATCAAGACTTCAAAAAAGATACTTGACATGTACTAGAAAAAGATACTCCTAATCAAGATCTATCATTATAGATATAGATGAGTCATTTTGGAGCATCCTGAAGGCTTTTTGATGTTCTAGACGAAAATCAAATCACACTCAAAACCATCACCTGATCCTTCCCAACCCCCAAAATCGATCAAGACTTCAAAATAGATACTTGACATGTACTAGAAAAAGATACTCCTAATCAAGATCTATCATTATAGATATAGATGAGTCATTTTGGAGCATCCTGAAGGATTTTTGATGTTCTAGACGAAAATCAAATCACACCCAAAACCATCACCTGATCCTTCCCAACCCCCAAAATCGATCAAGACTTCAAAATAGATACTTGACATGTACTAGAAAAAGATACTCCTAATCAAGATCTATCATTATAGATATAGATGAGTCATTTTGGAGCATCCTGAAGGATTTTTGATGTTCTAGACGAAAATCAAATCACACCCAAAACCATCACCTGATCCTTCCCAACCCCCAAAATCGATCAAGACTTCAAAATAGATACTTGACATGTACTAGAAAAAGATACTCCTAATCAAGATCTATCATTATAGATATAGATGAGTCATTTTGGAGCATCCTGAAGGATTTTTGATGTTCTAGACGAAAATCAAATCACACCCAAAACCATCACCTGATCCTTCCCAACCCCCAAAATCGATCAAGACTTCAAAATAGATACTAAACATGTACTAGAAAAAGATATTCCTAATC
This sequence comes from Eupeodes corollae, assembly GCF_945859685.1. Classification (NCBI taxonomy): domain Eukaryota; kingdom Metazoa; phylum Arthropoda; class Insecta; order Diptera; family Syrphidae; genus Eupeodes; species Eupeodes corollae. The sequence continues at coordinate 81,683 of NW_026605590.1, read as the reverse complement.
AAGATCTATCATTATAGATATAGATGAGTCATTTTGGAGCATCCTGAAGGATTTTTGATGTTCTAGACGAAAATCAAATCACACCCAAAACCATCACCTGATCCTTCCCAACCCCCAAAATCGATCAAGACTTCAAAAAAGATACTTGACATGTACTAGAAAAAGATACTCCTAATCAAGATCTATCATTATAGATATAGATGAGTCATTTTGGAGCATCCTGAAGGATTTTTGATGTTCTAGACGAAAATCAAATCACACTCAAAACCATCACCTGATCCTTCCCAACCCCCAAAATCGATCAAGACTTCAAAATAGATACTTGACATGTACTAGAAAAAGATACTCCTAATCAAGATCTATCATTATAGATATAGATGAGTCATTTTGGAGCATCCTGAAGGATTTTTGATGTTCTAGACGAAAATCAAATCACACCCAAAACCATCACCTGATCCTTCCCAACCCCCAAAATCGATCAAGACTTCAAAATAGATACTTGACATGTACTAGAAAAAGATACTCCTAATCAAGATCTATCATTATAGATATAGATGAGTTTTTTTGGAGCATCCTGAAGGATTTTTGATGTTCTAGACGAAAATCAAATCACACCCAAAACCATCACCTGATCCTTCCCAACCCCCAAAATCGATCAAGACTTCAAAATAGATACTTGACATGTACTAGAAAAAGATACTCCTAATCAAGATCTATCATTATAGATATAGATGAGTCATTTTGGAGCATCCTGAAGGATTTTTGATGTTCTAGACGAAAATCAAATCACACCCAAAACCATCACCTGATCCTTCCCAACCCCCAAAATCGATCAAGACTTCAAAATAGATACTTGACATGTACTAGAAAAAGATACTCCTAATCAAGATCTATCATTATAGATATAGATGAGTCATTTTGGAGCATCCTGAAGGATTTTTGATGTTCTAGACGAAAATCAAATCACACCCAAAACCATCACCTGATCCTTCCCAACCCCCAAAATCGATCAAGACTTCAAAATAGATACTTGACATGTACTAGAAAAAGATACTCCTAATCAAGATCTATCATTATAGATATAGATGAGTCATTTTGGAGCATCCTGAAGGATTTTTGATGTTCTAGACGAAAATCAAATCACACCCAAAACCATCACCTGATCCTTTCCAACCCCCAAAATCGATCAAGACTTCAAAATAGATACTTGACATGTACTAGAAAAAGATACTCCTAATCAAGATATATCATTATAGATATAGATGAGTCATTTTGGAGCATCCTGAAGGATTTTTGATGTTCTAGACGAAAATCAAATCACACCCAAAACCATCACCTGATCCTTCCCAACCCCCAAAATCGATCAAGACTTCAAAATAGATACTTGACATGTACTAGAAAAAGATACTCCTAATCAAGATCTATCATTATAGATATAGATGAGTCATTTTGGAGCATCCTGAAGGATTTTTGATGTTCTAGACGAAAATCAAATCACACTTAAAACCATCACCTGATCCTTCCCAACCCCCAAAATCGATCAAGACTTCAAAATAGATACTTGACATGTACTAGAAAAAGATACTCCTAATCAAGATCTATCATTATAGATATAGATGAGTCATTTTGGAGCATCCTGAAGGATTTTTGATGTTCTAGACGAAAATCAAATCACACCCAAAACCATCACCTGATCCTTCCCAACCCCCAAAATCGATCAAGACTTCAAAATAGATACTTGACATGTACTAAAAAAAGATACTCCTAATCAAGATCTATCATTATAGATATAGATGAGTCATTTTGGAGCATCCTGAAGGATTTTTGATGTTCTAGACGAAAATCAAATCACACCCAAAACCATCACCTGATCCTTCCCAACCCCCAAAATCGATCAAGGCTTCAAAATAGATACTAAACATGTACTAGAAAAAGATATTCCTAATCAAGATCTATCATTATAGATATAGATGAGTCATTTTAGAGCATCCTGAAGGATTTTTGATGTTCTAGACGAAAATCAAATCACACCCAAAACCATCACCTGATCCTTCCCAACCCCCAAAATCGATCAAGACTTCAAAAAAGATACTTGACATGTACTAGAAAAAGATACTCCTAATCAAGATCTATCATTATAGATATAGATGAGTCATTTTGGAGCATCCTGAAGGATTTTTGATGTTCTAGACGAAAATCAAATCACACTCAAAACCATCACCTGATCCTTCCCAACCCCCAAAATCGATCAAGACTTCAAAATAGATACTTGACATGTACTAGAAAAAGATACTCCTAATCAAGATCTATCATTATAGATATAGATGAGTCATTTTGGAGCATCCTGAAGGACTTTTGATGTTCTAGACGAAAATCAAATCACACCCAAAACCATCACCTGATCCTTCCCAACCCCCAAAATCGATCAGGACTTCAAAATAGATACTTGACATGTACTAGAAAAAGATACTCCTAATCAAGATCTATCATTATAGATATAGATGAGTTTTTTTTGGAGCATCCTGAAGGATTTTTGATGTTCTAGACGAAAATCAAATCACACCCAAAACCATCACCTGATCCTTCCCAACCCCCAAAATCGATCAAGACTTCAAAATAGATACTTGACATGTACAAGAAAAAGATACTCCTAATCAAGATCTATCATTATAGATATAGATGAGTCATTTTGGAGCATCCTGAAGGATTTTTGATGTTTTAGACGAAAATCAAATCACACCCAAAACCATCACCTGATCCTTCCCAACCCCCAAAATCGATCAAGACTTCAAAATAGATACTTGACATGTACTAGAAAAAGATACTCCTAATCAAGATCTATCATTATAGATATAGATGAGTCATTTTGGAGCATCCTGAAGGATTTTTGATGTTCTAGACGAAAATCAAATGACACCCAAAACCATCACCTGATCCTTCCCAACCCCCAAAATCGATCAAGACTTCAAAATAGATACTTGACATGTACTAGAAAAAGATACTCCTAATCAAGATCTATCATTATAGATATTGATGAGTCATTTTGGAGCATCCTGAAGGATTTTTGATGTTCTAGACGAAAATCAAATCACACCCAAGACCATCACCTGATCCTTCCCAACCCCCAAAATCGATCAAGACTTCAAAATAGATACTTGACATGTACTAGAAAAAGATACTCCTAATCAAGATCTATCATTATAGATATAGATGAGTCATTTTGGAGCATCCTGAAGGATTTTTGATGTTCTAGACGAAAATCAAATCACACCCAAAACCATCACCTGATCCTTCCCAACCCCCAAAATCGATCAAGACTTCAAAATAGATACTTGACATGTACTAGAAAAAGATACTCCTAATCAAGATCTATCATTATAGATATAGATGAGTCATTTTGGAGCATCCTGAAGGATTTTTGATGTTCTAGACGAAAATCAAATCACACCCAAAACCATCACCTGATCCTTCCCAACCCCCAAAATCGATCAAGACTTCAAAATAGATACTTGACATGTACTAGAAAAAGATACTCCTAATCAAGATCTATCATTATAGATATAGATGAGTCATTTTGGAGCATCCTGAAGGATTTTTGATGTTCTAGACGAAAATCAAATCACACCCAAAACCATCACCTGATCCTTCCCGTACCCCAAAATCGATCAAGACTTCAAAATAGATACTTGACATGTACTAGAAAAAGATACTCCTAATCAAGATCTATCATTATAGATATAGATGAGTCATTTTGGAGCATCCTGAAGGATTTTTGATGTTCTAGACTAAAATCAAATCACACCCAAAACCATCACCTGATCCTTCCCAACCCCCAAAATCGATCAAGACTTCAAAATAGATACTTGACATGTACTAGAAAAAGATACTCCTAATCAAGATCTATCATTATAGATATAGATGAGTCATTTTGGAGCATCCTGAAGGATTTTTGATGTTCTAGACGAAAATCAAATCACACCCAAAACCATCACCTGATCCTTCCCAACCCCCAAAATCGATCAAGACTTCAAAATAGATACTTGACATGTACTAGAAAAAGATACTCCTAATCAAGATCTATCATTATAGATATAGATGAGTCATTTTGGAGCATCCTGAAGGATTTTTGATGTTCTAGACGAAAATAAAATCACACCCAAAACCATCACCTGATCCTTCCCAACCCCCAAAATCGATCAAGACTTCAAAATAGATACTTGACATGTACTAGAAAAAGATACTCCTAATCAAGATCTATCATTATAGATATAGATGAGTCATTTTGGAGCATCCTGAAGGATTTTTGATGTTCTAGACGAAAATCAAATCACACCCAAAACCATCACCTGATCCTTCCCAACCCCCAAAATCGATCAAGACTTCAAAATAGATACTTGACATGTACTAGAAAAAGATACTCCTAATCAAGATCTATCATTATAGATATAGATGAGTCATTTTGGAGCATCCTGAAGGATTTTTGATGTTCTAGACGAAAATCAAATCACACCCAAAACCATCACCTGATCCTTCCCAACCCCCAAAATCGATCAAGACTTCAAAATAGATACTTGACATGTACTAGAAAAAGATACTCCTAATCAAGATCTATCATTATAGATATAGATGAGTCATTTTGGAGCATCCTGAAGGATTTTTGATGTTCTAGACGAAAATCAAATCACACCCAAAACCATCACCTGATCCTTCCCAACCCCCAAAATCGATCAAGACTTCAAAATAGATACTTGACATGTACTAGAAAAAGATACTCCTAATCAAGATCTATCATTATAGATATAGATGAGTCATTTTGGAGCATCCTGATGGATTTTTGATGTTCTAGACGAAAATCAAATCACACCCAAAACCATCACCTGATCCTTCCCAACCCCCAAAATCGATCAAGACTTCAAAATAGATACTTGACATGTACTAGAAAAAGATACTCCTAATCAAGATCTATCATTATAGATATAGATGAGTCATTTTGGAGCATCCTGAAGGATTTTTGATGTTCTAGACGAAAATCAAATCACACCCAAAACCATCACCTGATCCTTCCCAATCCCCAAAATCGATCAAGACTTCAAAATAGATACTTGACATGTACTAGAAAAAGATACTCCTAATCAAGATCTATCATTATAGATATAGATGAGTCATTTTGGAGCATCCTGAAGGATTTTTGATGTTCTAGACGAAAATCAAATCACACCCAAAACCATCACCTGATCCTTCTCAACCCCCAAAATCGATCAAGACTTCAAAATAGATACTTGACATGTACTAGAAAAAGATACTCCTAATCAAGATCTATCATTATAGATATTGATGAGTCATTTTGGAGCATCCTGAAGGATTTTTGATGTTCTAGACGAAAATCAAATCACACCCAAGACCATCACCTGATCCTTCCCAACCCCCAAAATCGATCAAGACTTCAAAATAGATACTTGACATGTACTAGAAAAAGATACTCCTAATCAAGATCTATCATTATAGATATAGATGAGTCATTTTGGAGCATCCTGAAGGATTTTTGATGTTCTAGACGAAAATCAAATCACACCCAAAACCATCACCTGATCCTTCCCAACCCCCAAAATCGATCAAGACTTCAAAATAGATACTTGACATGTACTAGAAAAAGATACTCCTAATCAAGATCTATCATTATAGATATAGATGAGTCATTTTGGAGCATCCTGAAGGATTTTTGATGTTCTAGACGAAAATCAAATCACACCCAAAACCATCACCTGATCCTTCCCAACCCCCAAAATCGATCAAGACTTCAAAATAGATACTTGACATGTACTAGAAAAAGATACTTCTAATCAAGATCTATCATTATAGATATAGATGAGTCATTTTGGAGCATCCTGAAGGATTTTTGATGTTCTAGACGAAAATCAAATCACACCCAAAACCATCACCTGATCCTTCCCAACCCCCAAAATCGATCAAGACTTCAAAATAGATACTTGACATGTACTAGAAAAAGATACTCCTAATCAAGATCTATCATTATAGATATAGATGAGTCATTTTGGAGCATCCTGAAGGATTTTTGATGTTCTAGACGAAAATCAAATCACACCCAAAACCATCACCTGATCCTTCCCAACCCCCAAAATCGATCAAGACTTCAAAATAGATACTTGACATGTACTAGAAAAAGATACTCCTAATCAAGATCTATCATTATAGATATAGATGAGTCATTTTGGAGCATCCTGAAGGATTTTTGATGTTCTAGACGAAAATCAAATCACACCCAAAACCATCACCTGATCCTTCCCAACCCCCAAAATCGATCAAGACTTCAAAATAGATACTTGACATGTACTAGAAAAAGATACTCCTAATCAAGATCTATCATTATAGATATAGATGAGTCATTTTGGAGCATCCTGAAGGATTTTTGATGTTCTAGACGAAAATCAAATCACACCCAAAACCATCACCTGATCCTTCCCAACCCCCAAAATCGATCAAGACTTCAAAATAGATACTTGACATGTACTAGAAAAAGATACTCCTAATCAAGATATATCATTATAGATATAGATGAGTCATTTTGGAGCATCCTGAAGGATTTTTGATGTTCTAGACGAAAATCAAATCACACCCAAAACCATCACCTGATCCTTCCCAACCCCCAAAATCGATCAAGACTTCAAAATAGATACTTGACATGTACTAGAAAAAGATACTCCTAATCAAGATCTATCATTATAGATATAGATGAGTCATTTTGGAGCATCCTGAAGGATTTTTGATGTTCTAGACGAAAATCAAATCACACTTAAAACCATCACCTGATCCTTCCCAACCCCCAAAATCGATCAAGACTTCAAAATAGATACTTGACATGTACTAGAAAAAGATACTCCTAATAAAGATCTATCATTATAGATATAGATGAGTCATTTTGGAGCATCCTGAAGGATTTTTGATGTTCTAGACGAAAATCAAATCACACCCAAAACCATCACCTGATCCTTCCCAACCCCCAAAATCGATCAAGACTTCAAAATAGATACTTGACATGTACTAGAAAAAGATACTCCTAATCAAGATCTATCATTATAGATATAGATGAGTCATTTTGGAGCATCCTGAAGGATTTTTGATGTTCTAGACGAAAATCAAATCACACCCAAAACCATCACCTGATCCTTCCCAACCCCCAAAATCGATCAAGACTTCAAAATAGATACTTGACATGTACTAGAAAAAGATACTCCTAATCAAGATCTATCATTATAGATATAGATGAGTCATTTTGGAGCATCCTGAAGGATTTTTGATGTTCTAGACGAAAATCAAATCACACCCAAAACCATCACCTGATCCTTCCCAACCCCCAAAATCGATCAAGACTTCAAAATAGATACTTGACATGTACTAGAAAAAGATACTCCTAATCAAGATCTATCATTATAGATATAGATGAGTCATTTTGGAGCATCCTGAAGGATTTTTGATGTTCTAGACGAAAATCAAATCACACCCAAAACCATCACCTGATCCTTCCCAACCCCCAAAATCGATCAAGACTTCAAAATAGATACTTGACATGTACTAGAAAAAGATACTCCTAATCAAGATCTATCATTATAGATATAGATGAGTCATTTTGGAGCATCCTGAAGGATTTTTGATGTTCTAGACGAAAATCAAATCACACCCAAAACCATCACCTGATCCTTCCCAACCCCCAAAATCGATCAAGACTTCAAAATAGATACTTGACATGTACTAGAAAAAGATACTCCTAATCAAGATCTATCATTATAGATATAGATGAGTAATTTTGGAGCATCCTGAAGGATTTTTGATGTTCTAGACGAAAATCAAATCACACCCAAAACCATCACCTGATCCTTCCCAACCCCCAAAATCGATCAAGACTTCAAAATAGATACTTGACATGTACTAGAAAAAGATACTCCTAATCAAGATCTATCATTATAGATATAGATGAGTCATTTTGGAGCATCCTGAAGGATTTTTGATGTTCTAGACGAAAATCAAATCACACCCAAAACCATCACCTGATCCTCCCAACCCCCAAAATCGATCAAGACTTCAAAATAGATACTTGACATGTACTAGAAAAAGATACTCCTAATCAAGATCTATCATTATAGATATAGATGAGTCATTTTGGAGCATCCTGAAGGATTTTTGATGTTCTAGACGAAAATCAAATCACACCCAAAACCATCACCTGATCCTTCCCAACCCCCAAAATCGATCAAGACTTCAAAATAGATACTTGACATGTACTAGAAAAAGATACTCCTAATCAAGATCTATCATTATAGATATAGATGAGTCATTTTGGAGCATCCTGAAGGATTTTTGATGTTCTAGACGAAATCAAATCACACCCAAAACCATCACCTGATCCTTCCCAACCCCCAAAATCGATCAAGACTTCAAAATAGATACTTGACATGTACTAGAAAAAGATACTCCTAATCAAGATCTATCATTATAGATATAGATGAGTCATTTTGGAGCATCCTGAAGGATTTTTGATGTTCTAGACGAAAATAAAATCACACCCAAAACCATCACCTGATCCTTCCCAACCCCCAAAATCGATCAAGACTTCAAAATAGATACTTGACATGTACTAGAAAAAGATACTCCTAATCAAGATCTATCATTATAGATATAGATGAGTCATTTTGGAGCATCCTGAAGGATTTTTGATGTTCTAGACGAAAATCAAATCACACCCAAAAACCATCACCTGATCCTTCCCAACCCCCAAAATCGATCAAGACTTCAAAATAGATACTTGACATGTACTAGAAAAAGATACTCCTAATCAAGATCTATCATTATAGATATAGATGAGTCATTTTGGAGCATCCTGAAGGATTTTTGATGTCTAGACGAAAATCAAATCACACCCAAAACCATCACCTGATCCTTCCCAACCCCCATAATCGATCAAGACTTCAAAATAGATACTTGACATGTACTAGAAAAAGATACTCCTAATCAAGATCTATCATTATAGATATAGATGAGTCATTTTGGAGCATCCTGAAGGATTTTTGATGTTCTAGACGAAAATCAAATCACACCCAAAACCATCACCTGATCCTTCCCAACCCCCAAAATCGATCAAGACTTCAAAATAGATACTTGACATGTACTAAAAAAAGATACTCCTAATCAAGATCTATCATTATAGATATAGATGAGTCATTTGGAGCATCCTGAAGGATTTTTGATGTTCTAGACGAAAATCAAATCACACCCAAAAACCATCACCTGATCCTTCCCAATCCCCAAAATCGATCAAGACTTCAAAATAGATACTTGACATGTACTAGAAAAAGATACTCCTAATCAAGATCTATCATTATAGATATAGATGAGTCATTTTGGAGCATCCTGAAGGATTTTTGATGTTCTAGACGAAAATCAAATCACACCCAAAACCATCACCTGATCCTTCCCAATCCCCAAAATCGATCAAGACTTCAAAATAGATACTTAACATGTACTAGAAAAAGATACTCCTAATCAAGATCTATCATTATAGATATAGATGAGTCATTTTGGAGCATCCTGAAGGATTTTTGATGTTCTAGACGAAAATCAAATCACACCCAAAACCATCACCTGATCCTTCTCAACCCCCAAAATCGATCAAGACTTCAAAATAGATACTTGGACATGTACTAGAAAAAGATACTCCTAATCAAGATCTATCATTATAGATATTGATGAGTCATTTTGGAGCATCCTGAAGGATTTTTGATGTTCTAGACGAAAATCAAATCACACCCAAGACCATCACCTGATCCTTCCCAACCCCCAAAATCGATCAAGACTTCAAAATAGATACTTGACATGTACTAGAAAAAGATACTCCTAATCAAGATCTATCATTATAGATATAGATGAGTCATTTTGGAGCATCCTGAAGGATTTTTGATGTTCTAGACGAAAATCAAATCACACCCAAAACCATCACCTGATCCTTCCCAACCCCCAAAATCGATCAAGACTTCAAAATAGATACTTGACATGTACTAGAAAAAGATACTCCTAATCAAGATCTATCATTATAGATATAGATGAGTCATTTTGGAGCATCCTGAAGGATTTTTGATGTTCTAGACGAAAATCAAATCACACCCAAAACCATCACCTGATCCTTCCCAACCCCCAAAATCGATCAAGACTTCAAAATAGATACTTGACATGTACTAGAAAAAGATACTTCTAATCAAGATCTATCATTATAGATATAGATGAGTCATTTTGGAGCATCCTGAAAGATTTTTGATGTTCTAGACGAAAATCAAATCACACCCAAAACCATCACCTGATCCTTCCCAACCCCCAAAATCGATCAAGACTTCAAAATAGATACTTGACATGTACTAGAAAAAGATACTCCTAATCAAGATCTATCATTATAGATATAGATGAGTCATTTTGGAGCATCCTGAAGGATTTTTGATGTTCTAGACGAAAATCAAATCACACCCCAAAACCATCACCTGATCCTTCCCAACCCCCAAAATCGATCAAGACTTCAAAATAGATACTTGACATGTACTAGAAAAAGATACTCCTAATCAAGATCTATCATTATAGATATAGATGAGTCATTTTGGAGCATCCTGAAGGATTTTTGATGTTCTAGACGAAAATCAAATCACACCCAAAAACCATCACCTGATCCTTCCCAACCCCAAAATCGATCAAGACTTCAAAATAGATACTTGACATGTACTAAAAAAAGATACTCCTAATCAAGATCTATCATTATAGATATAGATGAGTCATTTTGGAGCATCCTGAAGGATTTTTGATGTTCTAGACGAAATCAAATCACACCCAAAACCATCACCTGATCCTTCCCAACCCCCAAAATCGATCAAGACTTCAAAATAGATATTTGACATGTACTAGAAAAAGATACTCCTAATCAAGATCTATCATTATAGATATAGATGAGTCATTTTGGAGCATCCTGGAGGATTTTTGATGTTCTAGACGAAAATCAAATCACACCCAAAACCATCACCTGATCCTTCCCACCCCCAAAATCGATCAAGACTTCAAAATAGATACTTGACATGTACTAGAAAAAGATACTCCTAATCAAGATCTATCATTATAGATATAGATGAGTCATTTTGGAGCATCCTGAAGGATTTTTGATGTTCTAGACGAAAATCAAATCACACCCAAAACCATCACCTGATCCTTCCCAACCCCCAAAATCGATCAAGACTTCAAAATAGATACTTGACATGTACTAGAAAAAGATACTCCTAATCAAGATCTATCATTATAGATATAGATGAGTCATTTTGGAGCATCCTGAAGGATTTTTGATGTTCTAGACGAAAATCAAATCACACCCAAAACCATCACCTGATCCTTTCCCAACCCCCAAAATCGATCAACACTTCAAAATAGATACTTGACATGTACTAGAAAAAGATACTCCTAATCAAGATCTATCATTAAAGATATAGATGAGTCATTTTGGAGCATCCTGAAGGATTTTTGATGTTCTAGACGAAAATCAAATCACACCCAAAACCATCACCTGATCCTTCCCAACCCCCAAAATCGATCAAGACTTCAAAATAGATACTTGACATGTACTAGAAAAAGATACTCCTAATCAAGATCTATCATTATAGATATAGATGAGTCATTTTGGAGCATCCTGAAGGATTTTTGATGTTCTAGACGAAAATCAAATCACACCCAAAACCATCACCTGATCCTTCCCAACCCCCAAAATCGATCAAGACTTCAAAATAGATACTTGACATGTACTAGAAAAAGATACTCCTAATCAAGATCTATCATTATAGATATAGATGAGTCATTTTGGAGCATCCTGAAGGATTTTTGATGTTCTAGACGAAAATCAAATCACACCCAAAACCATCACCTGATCCTTCCCAACCCCCAAAATCGATCAAGACTTCAAAATAGATACTTGACATGTACTAGTAAAAGATACTTCTAATCAAGATCTATCATTATAGATATAGATGAGTCATTTTGGAGCATCTTAAAAGGATTTTTGATGTTCTAGACGAAAATCAAATCACACTCAAAACCATCACCTGATCCTTCCCAACCCCCAAAATCGATCAAGACTTCAAAATAGATACTTGACATGTACTAGAAAAAGATACACCTAATCAAGATCTATCATTATAGATATAGATGAGTCATTTTGGAGCATCCTGAAGGATTTTTGATGTTCTAGACGAAAATCAAATCACACCCAAACCATCACCTGATCCTTCCCAACCCCCAAAATCGATCAAGACTTCAAAATAGATACTTGACATGTACTAGAAAAAGATACTCCTAATCAAGATCTATCAATATAGATATAGATGAGTCATTTTGGAGCATCCTGAAGGATTTTTGATGTTCTAGACGAAAATCAAATCACAACCCCAAAACCATCACCTGATCCTTCCCAACCCCCAAAATCGATCAAGACTTCAAAATAGATACTTGACATGTACTAGAAAAAGATACTCCTAATCAAGATCTATCATTATAGATATAGATGAGTCATTTTGGAGCATCCTGAAGGATTTTTGATGTTCTAGACGAAAATCAAATCACACCCAAAACCATCACCTGATCCTTCCCAACCCCCAAAATCGATCAAGACTTCAAAATAGATACTTGACATGTACTAGAAAAAGATACTCCTAATCAAGATCTATCATTATAGATATAGATGAGTCATTTTGGAGCATCCTGAAGGATTTTTGATGTTCTAGACGAAAATCAAATCACACCCAAAACCATCACCTGATCCTTCCCAACCCCCAAAATCGATCAAGACTTCAAAATAGATACTTGACATGTACTAGAAAAAGATACTCCTAATCAAGATCTATCATTATAGATATAGATGAGTCATTTTGGAGCATCCTGAAGGATTTTTGATGTTCTAGACGAAAATCAAATCACACCCAAAACCATCACCTGATCCTTCCCTACCCCCAAAATCGATCAAGACTTCAAAATAGATACTTGACATGTACTAGAAAAAGATACTCCTAATCAAGATCTATCATTATAGATATAGATGAGTCATTTTGGAGCATCCTGAAGGATTTTTGATGTTCTAGACGAAAATCAAATCACACCCAAAACCATCACCTGATCCTTCCCAACCCCCAAAATCGATCAAGACTTCAAATAGATACTTGACATGTACTAGAAAAAGATACTCCTAATCAAGATCTATCATTATAGATATAGATGAGTCATTTTGGAGCATCCTGAAGGATTTTTGATGTTCTAGACGAAAATCAAATCACACCCAAAACCATCACCTGATCCTTCCCAACCCCCAAAATCGATCAAGACTTCAAAATAGATACTTGACATGTACTAGAAAAAGATACTCCTAATCAAGATCTATCATTATAGATATAGATGAGTCATTTTGGAGCATCCTGAAGGATTTTTGATGTTCTAGACGAAAATCAAATCACACCCAAAAACCATCACCTGATCCTTCCCAACCCCCAAAAATCGATCAAGACTTCAAAATAGATACTTGACATGTACTAGAAAAAGATACTCCTAATCAAGATCTATCATTATAGATATAGATGAGTCATTTTGGAGCATCCTGAAGGATTTTTGATGTTCTAGACGAAAATCAAATCACACCCAAAACCATCACCCTGATCCTTCCCAACCCCCAAAATCGATCAAGACTTCAAAATAGATACTTGACATGTACTAGAAAAAGATACTCCTAATCAAGATCTATCATTATAGATATAGATGAGTCATTTTGGAGCATCCTGAAGGATTTTTGATGTTCTAGACGAAAATCAAATCACACCCAAAACCATCACCTGATCCTTCCCAACCCCCAAAATCGATCAAGACTTCAAAATAGATACTTGACATGTACTAGAAAAAGATACTCCTAATCAAGATCTATCATTATAGATATAGATGAGTCATTTTGGAGCATCCTGAAGGATTTTTGATGTTCTAGACGAAAATCAAATCACACCCAAAACCATCACCTGATCTTTCCCAACCCCCAAAATCGATCAAGACTTCAAAATAGATACTTGACATGTACTAGAAAAAGATACTCCTAATCAAGATCTATCATTATAGATATAGATGAGTCATTTTGGAGCATCCTGAAGGATTTTTGATGTTCTAGACGAAAATCAAATCACACCCAAAACCATCACCTGATCCTTCCCAACCCCCAAAATCGATCAAGACTTCAAAATAGATACTTGACATGTACTAGAAAAAGATACTCCTAATCAAGATCTATCATTATAGATATAGATGAGTCATTTTGGAGCATCCTGAAGGATTTTTGATGTTCTAGACGAAAATCAAATCACACCCAAAACCATCACCTGATCCTTCCCAACCCCCAAAATCGATCAAGACTTCAAAATAGATACTTGACATGTACTAGAAAAAGATACTCCCAATCAAGATCTATCATTATAGATATAGATGAGTCATTTTGGAGCATCCTGAAGGATTTTTGATGTTCTAGACGAAAATCAAATCACACCCAAAACCATCACCTGATCCTTCCCAACCCCCAAAATCGATCAAGACTTCAAAATAGATACTTGACATGTACTAGAAAAAGATACTCCTAATCAAGATCTATCATTATAGATATAGATGAGTCATTTTGGAGCATCCTGAAGGATTTTTGATGTTCTAGACGAAAATCAAATCACACCCAAAACCATCACCTGATCCTTCCCAACCCCCAAAATCGATCAAGACTTCAAAATAGATACTTGACATGTACTAGAAAAAGATACTCCTAATCAAGATCTATCATTATAGATATAGATGAGTCATTTTGGAGCATCCTGAAGGATTTTTGATGTTCTAGACGAAAATCAAATCACACCCAAAACCATCACCTGATCCTTCCCAACCCCCAAAATCGATCAAGACTTCAAAATAGATACTTGACATGTACTAGAAAAAGATACTCCTAATCAAGATCTATCATTATAGATATAGATGAGTCATTTTGGAGCATCCTGAAGGATTTTTGATGTTCTAGACGAAAATCAAATCACACCCAAAACCATCACCTGATCCTTCCCAACCCCCAAAATCGATCAAGACTTCAAAATAGATACTTGACATGTACTAGAAAAAGATACTCCTAATCAAGATCTATCATTATAGATATAGATGAGTCATTTTGGAGCATCCTGAAGGATTTTTGATGTTCTAGACGAAAATCAAATCACACCCAAAACCATCACCTGATCCTTCCCAACCCCCAAAATCGATCAAGACTTCAAAATAGATACTTGACATGTACTAGAAAAAGATACTCCTAATCAAGATCTATCATTATAGATATAGATGAGTCATTTTGGAGCATCCTGAAGGATTTTTGATGTTCTAGACGAAAATCAAATCACACCCAAAACCATCACCTGATCCTTCCCAACCCCCAAAATCGATCAAGACTTCAAAATAGATACTTGACATGTACTAGAAAAAGATACTCCTAATCAAGATCTATCATTATAGATATAGATGAGTCATTTTGGAGTATCCTGAAGGATTTTTGATGTTCTATACGAAAATCAAATCACACCCAAAACCATCACCTGATCCTTCCCAACCCCCAAAATCGATCAAGACTTCAAAATAGATACTTGACATGTACTAGAAAAAGATACTCCTAATCAAGATCTATCATTATAGATATAGATGAGTCATTTTGGAGCATCCTGAAGGATTTTTGATGTTCTAGACGAAAATCAAATCACACCCAAAACCATCACCTGATCCTTCCCAACCCCCAAAATCGATCAAGACTTCAAAATAGATACTTGACATGTACTAGAAAAAGATACTCCTAATCTATCATTATAGATATAGATGAGTCATTTTGGAGCATCCTGAAGGATTTTTGATGTTCTAGACGAAAATCAAATCACACCCAAAACCATCACCTGATCCTTCCCAACCCCCAAAATCGAATAAGACTTCAAAATAGATACTTGACATGTACTAGAAAAAGATACTCCTAATCAAGATCTATCATTATAGATATAGATGAGTCATTTTGGAGCATCCTGAAGGATTTTTGATGTTCTAGACGAAAATCAAATCACACCCAAAACCATCACCTGATCCTTCCCAACCCCCAAAATCGATCAAGACTTCAAAATAGATACTTGACATGTACTAGAAAAAGATACACCTAATCAAGATCTATCATTATAGATATAGATGAGTCATTTTGGAGCATCCTGAAGGATTTTTGATGTTCTAGACGAAAATCAAATCACACCCAAAACCATCACCTGATCCTTCCCAACCCCCAAAATCGATCAAGACTTCAAAATAGATACTTGACATGTACTAGAAAAAGATACTCCTAATCAAGATCTATCATTATAGATATAGATGAGTCATTTTGGAGCACCCTGAAGGATTTTTGATGTTCTAGACGAAAATCAAATCACACCCAAAACCATCACCTGATCCTTCCCAACCCCCAAAATCGATCAAGACTTCAAAAAAGATACTTGACATGTACTAGAAAAAGATACTCCTAATCAAGATCTATCATTATAGATATAGATGAGTCATTTTGGAGCATCCTGAAGAATTTTTGATGTTCTAGACGAAAATCAAATCACACCCAAAACCATCACCTGATCCTTCCCAACCCCCAAAATCGATCAAGACTTCAAAATAGATACTTGACATGTACTAGAAAAAGATACTCCTAATCAAGATCTATCATTATAGATATAGATGAGTCATTTTGGAGCATCCTGAAGGATTTTTGATGTTCTAGACGAAAATCAAATCACACCCAAAACCATCACCTGATCCTTCCCAACCCCCAAAATCGATCAAGACTTCAAAATAGATACTTGACATGTACTAGAAAAAGATACTCCTAATCAAGATCTATCATTATAGATATAGATGAGTCATTTTGGAGCATCCTGAAGGATTTTTGATGTTCTAGACGAAAATCAAATCACACCCAAAACCATCACCTGATCCTTCCCAACCCCCAAAATCGATCAAGACTTCAAAATAGATACTTGACATGTACTAGAAAAAGATACTCCTAATCAAGATCTATCATTATAGATATAGATGAGTCATTTTGGAGCATCCTGAAGGATTTTTGATGTTCTAGACGAAAATCAAATCACACCCAAAACCATCACCTGATCCTTCCCAACCCCCAAAATCGATCAAGACTTCAAAATAGATACTTGACATGTACTAGAAAAAGATACTCCTAATCAAGATCTATCATTATAGATATAGATGAGTCATTTTGGAGCATCCTGAAGGATTTTTGATGTTCTAGACGAAAATCAAATCACACCCAAAACCATCACCTGATCCTTCCCAACCCCCAAAATCGATCAAGACTTCAAAATAGATACTTGACATGTACTAGAAAAAGATACTCCTAATCAAGATCTATCATTATAGATATAGATGAGTCATTTTGGAGCATCCTGAAGGATTTTTGATGTTCTAGACGAAAATCAAATCACACCCAAAACCATCACCTGATCCTTCCCAACCCCCAAAATCGATCAAGACTTCAAAATAGATACTTGACATGTACTAGAAAAAGATACTCCTAATCAAGATCTATCATTATAGATATAGATGAGTCATTTTGGAGCATCCTGAAGGATTTTTGATGTTCTAGACGAAAATCAAATCACACCCAAAACCATCACCTGATCTTTCCCAACCCCCAAAATCGATCAAGACTTCAAAATAGATACTTGACATGTACTAGAAAAAGATACTCCTAATCAAGATCTATCATTATAGATATAGATGAGTCATTTTGGAGCATCCTGAAGGATTTTTGATGTTCTAGACGAAAATCAAATCACATCCAAAACCATCACCTGATCCTTCCCAACCCCCAAAATCGATCAAGACTTCAAAATAGATTCTTGACATGTACTAGAAAAAGATACTCCTAATCAAGATCTATCATTATAGATATAGATGAGTCATTTTGGAGCATCCTGAAGGATTTTTGATGTTCTAGACGAAAATCAAATCACACCCAAAACCATCACCTGATCCTTCCCAACCCCCAAAATCGATCAAGACTTCAAAATAGATACTTGACATGTACTAGAAAAAGATACTCCTAATCAAGATCTATCATTATAGATATAGATGAGTCATTTTGGAGCATCCTGAAGGATTTTTGATGTTCTAGACGAAAATCAAATCACACCCAAAACCATCACCTGATCCTTCTTAACCCCCAAAATCGATCAAGACTTCAAAATAGATACTTGACATGTACTAGAAAAAGATACTCCTAATCATGATCTATCATTATAGATATAGATGAGTCATTTTGGAGCATCCTGAAGGATTTTTGATGTTCTAGACAAAAATCAAATCACACCCAAAACCATCACCTGATCCTTCCCAACCCCCAAAATCGATCAAGACTTCAAAATAGATACTTGACATGTACTAGAAAAAGATACTCCTAATCAAGATCTATCATTATAGATATAGATGAGTCATTTTGGAGCATCCTGAAGGATTTTTGATGTTCTAGACGAAAATCAAATCACACCCAAAACCATCACCTGATCCTTCCCAACCCCCAAAATCGATCAAGACTTCAAAATAGATACTTGACATGTACTAGAAAAAGATACTCCTAATCAAGATCTATCATTATAGATATAGATGAGTCATTTTGGAGCATCCTGAAGGATTTTTGATGTTCTAGACGAAAATCAAATCACACCCAAAACCATCACCTGATCCTTCCCAACCCCCAAAATCGATCAAGACTTCAAAATAGATACTTGACATGTACTAGAAAAAGATACTCCTAATCAAGATCTATCATTATAGATATAGATGAGTCATTTTGGAGTATCCTGAAGGATTTTTGATGTTCTATACGAAAATCAAATCACACCCAAAACCATCACCTGATCCTTCCCAACCCCCAAAATCGATCAAGACTTCAAAATAGATACTTGACATGTACTAGAAAAAGATACTCCTAATCAAGATCTATCATTATAGATATAGATGAGTCATTTTGGAGCATCCTGAAGGATTTTTGATGTTCTAGACGAAAATCAAATCACACCCAAAACCATCACCTGATCCTTCCCAACCCCCAAAATCGATCAAGACTTCAAAATAGATACTTGACATGTACTAGAAAAAGATACTCCTAATCTATCATTATAGATATAGATGAGTCATTTTGGAGCATCCTGAAGGATTTTTGATGTTCTAGACGAAAATCAAATCACACCCAAAACCATCACCTGATCCTTCCCAACCCCCAAAATCGAATAAGACTTCAAAATAGATACTTGACATGTACTAGAAAAAGATACTCCTAATCAAGATCTATCATTATAGATATAGATGAGTCATTTTGGAGCATCCTGAAGGATTTTTGATGTTCTAGACGAAAATCAAATCACACCCAAAACCATCACCTGATCCTTCCCAACCCCCAAAATCGATCAAGACTTCAAAATAGATACTTGACATGTACTAGAAAAAGATACACCTAATCAAGATCTATCATTATAGATATAGATGAGTCATTTTGGAGCATCCTGAAGGATTTTTGATGTTCTAGACGAAAATCAAATCACACCCAAAACCATCACCTGATCCTTCCCAACCCCCAAAATCGATCAAGACTTCAAAATAGATACTTGACATGTACTAGAAAAAGATACTCCTAATCAAGATCTATCATTATAGATATAGATGAGTCATTTTGGAGCATCCTGAAGGATTTTTGATGTTCTAGACGAAAATCAAATCACACCCAAAACCATCACCTGATCCTTCCCAACCCCCAAAATCGATCAAGACTTCAAAAAAGATACTTGACATGTACTAGAAAAAGATACTCCTAATCAAGATCTATCATTATAGATATAGATGAGTCATTTTGGAGCATCCTGAAGAATTTTTGATGTTCTAGACGAAAATCAAATCACACCCAAAACCATCACCTGATCCTTCCCAACCCCCAAAATCGATCAAGACTTCAAAATAGATACTTGACATGTACTAGAAAAAGATACTCCTAATCAAGATCTATCATTATAGATATAGATGAGTCATTTTGGAGCATCCTGAAGGATTTTTGATGTTCTAGACGAAAATCAAATCACACCCAAAACCATCACCTGATCCTTCCCAACCCCCAAAATCGATCAAGACTTCAAAATAGATACTTGACATGTACTAGAAAAAGATACTCCTAATCAAGATCTATCATTATAGATATAGATGAGTCATTTTGGAGCATCCTGAAGGATTTTTGATGTTCTAGACGAAAATCAAATCACACCCAAAACCATCACCTGATCCTTCCCAACCCCCAAAATCGATCAAGACTTCAAAATAGATACTTGACATGTACTAGAAAAAGATACTCCTAATCAAGATCTATCATTATAGATATAGATGAGTCATTTTGGAGCATCCTGAAGGATTTTTGATGTTCTAGACGAAAATCAAATCACACCCAAAACCATCACCTGATCCTTCCCAACCCCCAAAATCGATCAAGACTTCAAAATAGATACTTGACATGTACTAGAAAAAGATACTCCTAATCAAGATCTATCATTATAGATATAGATGAGTCATTTTGGAGCATCCTGAAGGATTTTTGATGTTCTAGACGAAAATCAAATCACACCCAAAACCATCACCTGATCCTTCCCAACTCCCAAAATCGATCAAGACTTCAAAATAGATACTTGACATGTACTAGAAAAAGATACTCCTAATCAAGATCTATCATTATAGATATAGATGAGTCATTTTGGAGCATCCTGAAGGATTTTTGATGTTCTAGACGAAAATCAAATCACACCCAAAACCATCACCTGATCCTTCCCAACCCCCAAAATCGATCAAGACTTCAAAATAGATACTTGACATGTACTAGAAAAAGATACTCCTAATCAAGATCTATCATTATAGATATAGATGAGTCATTTTGGAGCATCCTGAAGGATTTTTGATGTTCTAGACGAAAATCAAATCACACCCAAAACCATCACCTGATCCTTCCCAACCCCCAAAATCGATCAAGACTTCAAAATAGATACTTGACATGCACTAGAAAAAGATACTCCTAATCAAGATCTATCATTATAGATATAGATGAGTCATTTTGGAGCATCCTGAAGGATTTTTGATGTTCTAGACGAAAATCAAATCACACCCAAAACCATCACCTGATCCTTCCCAACCCCCAAAATCGATCAAGACTTCAAAATAGATACTTGACATGTACTAGAAAAAGATACTCCTAATCAAGATCTATCATTATAGATATAGATGAGTCATTTTGGAGCATCCTGAAGGATTTTTGATGTTCTAGACGAAAATCAAATCACACCCAAAACCATCACCTGATCCTTCCCAACCCCCAAAATCGATCAAGACTTCAAAATAGATACTTGACATGTACTAGAAAAAGATACTCTTAATCAAGATCTATCATTATAGATATAGATGAGTCATTTTGGAGCATCCTGAAGGATTTTTGATGTTCTAGACGAAAATCAAATCACACCCAAAACCATCACCTGATCCTTCCCAACCCCCAAAATCGATCAAGACTTTAAAATAGATACTTGACATGTACTAGAAAAAGATACTCCTAATCAAGATCTATCATTATAGATATAGATGAGTCATTTTGGAGCATCCTGAAGGATTTTTGATGTTCTAGACGAAAATCAAATCACACCCAAAACCATCACCTGATCCTTCCCAACCCCCAAAATCGATCAAGACTTCAAAATAGATACTTGACATGTACTAGAAAAAGATACTCCTAATCAAGATCTATCATTATAGATATAGATGAGTCATTTTGGAGCATCCTGAAGGATTTTTGATGTTCTAGACGAAAATCAAATCACACCCAAAACCATCACCTGATCCTTCCCAACCCCCAAAATCGATCAAGACTTCAAAATAGATACTTGACATGTACTAGAAAAAGATACTCCTAATCAAGATCTATCATTATAGATATAGATGAGTCATTTTGGAGCATCCTGAAGGATTTTTGATGTTCTAGACGAAAATCAAATCACACCCAAAACCATCACCTGATCCTTCCCAACCCCCAAAATCGATCAAGACTTCAAAATAGATACTTGACATGTACTAGAAAAAGATACTTCTAATCTAGATCTATCATTATAGATATAGATGAGTCATTTTGGAGCATCCTGAAGGATTTTTGATGTTCTAGACGAAAATCAAATCACACCCAAAACCATCACCTGATCCTTCCCAACCCCCAAAATCGATCAAGACTTCAAAATAGATACTTGACATGTACTAGAAAAAGATACTCCTAATCAAGATCTATCATTATAGATATAGATGAGTCATTTTGGAGCATCCTGAAGGATTTTTGATGTTCTAGACGAAAATCAAATCACACCCAAAACCATTACCTGATCCTTCCCAACCCCCAAAATCGATCAAGACTTCAAAATAGATACTTGACATGTACTAGAAAAAGATACTCCTAATCAAGATCTATCATCATAGATATAGATGAGTCATTTTGGAGCATCCTGAAGGATTTTTGATGTTCTAGACGAAAATCAAATCACACCCAAAACCATCACCTGATCCTTCCCAACCCCCAAAATCGATCAAGACTTCAAAATAGATACTTGACATGTACTAGAAAAAGATACTCCTAATCAAGATCTATCATTATAGATATAGATGAGTCATTTTGGAGCATCCTGAAGGATTTTTGATGTTCTAGACGAAAATCAAATCACACCCAAAACCATCACCTGATCCTTCCCAACCCCCAAAATCGATCAAGACTTCAAAATAGATACTTGACATGTACTAGAAAAAGATACTCCTAATCAAGATCTATCATTATAGATATAGATGAGTCATTTTGGAGCATCGTGAAGGATTTTTGATGTTCTAGACGAAAATCAAATCACACCCAAAACCATCACCTGATCCTTCCCAACCCCCAAAATCAATCAAGACTTCAAAATAGATACTTGACATGTACTAGAAAAAGATACTCCTAATCAAGATCTATCATTATAGATATAGATGAGTCATTTTGGAGCATCCTGAAGGATTTTTGATGTTCTAGACGAAAATCAAATCACACCCAAAACCATCACCTGATCCTTCCCAACCCCCAAAATCGATCAAGACTTCAAAATAGATACTTGACATGTACTAGAAAATGATACTCCTAATCAAGATCTATCATTATAGATATAGATAAGTCATTTTGGAGCATCCTGAAGGATTTTTGATGTTCTAGACGAAAATCAAATCACACCCAAAACCATCACCTGGTCCTTCCCAACCCCCAAAATCGATCAAGACTTCAAAATAGATACTTGACATGTACTAGAAAAAGATACTCCTAATCAAGATCTATCATTATAGATATAGATGAGTCATTTTGGAGCACCCTGAAGGATTTTTGATGTTCTAGGCGAAAATCAAATCACACCCAAAACCATCACCTGATCCTTCCCAACCCCCAAAATCGATCAAGACTTCAAAATAGATACTTGACATGTACTAGAAAAAGATACTCCTAATCAAGATCTATCATTATAGATATAGATGAGTCATTTTGGAGCATCCTGAAGGATTTTTGATGTTCTAGACGAAAATCAAATCACACCCAAAACCATCACCTGATCCTTCCCAACCCCCAAAATCGATCAAGACTTCAAAATAGATACTTGACATGTACTAGAAAAAGATACTCCTAATCAAGATCTATTATTATAGATATAGATGAGTCATTTTGGAGCTTCCTGAAGGATTTTTGATGTTCTAGACGAAAATCAAATCACACCCAAAACCATCACCTGATCCTTCCCAACCCCCAAAATCGATCAAGACTTCAAAATAGATACTTGACATGTACTAGAAAAAGATACTCCTAATCAAGATCTATCATTATAGATATAGATGAGTCATTTTGGAGCATCCTGAAGGATTTTTGATGTTCTAGACGAAAATCAAATCACACCCAAAACCATCACCTGATCCTTCCCAACCCCCAAAATCGATCAAGACTTCAAAATAGATACTTGACATGTACTAGAAAAAAATACTCCTAATCAAGATCTATCATTATAGATATAGATGAGTCATTTTGGAGCATCCTGAAGGATTTTTGATGTTCTAGACGAAAATCAAATCACACCCAAAACCATCACCTGATCCTTCCCAACCCCCAAAATCGATCAAGACTTCAAAATAGATACTTGACATGTACTAGAAAAAGATACTCCTAATCAAGATCTATCATTATAGATATAGATGAGTCATTTTGGAGCATCCTGAAGGATTTTTGATGTTCTAGACGAAAATCAAATCACACCCAAAACCATCACCTGATCCTTCCCAACCCCCAAAATCGATCAAGACTTCAAAATAGATACTTGACATGTACTAGAAAAAGATACTCCTAATCAAGATCTATCATTATAGATATAGATGAGTCATTTTGGAGCATCCTGAAAGATTTTTGATGTTCTAGACGAAAATCAAATCACACCCAAAACCATCAAATGATCCTTCCCAACCCCCAAAATCGATCAAGACTTCAAAATAGATACTTGACATGTACTAGAAAAAGATACTCCTAATCAAGATCTATCATTATAGATATAGATGAGTCATTTTGGAGCATCCTGAAGGATTTTTGATGTTCTAGACGAAAATCAAATCACACCCAAAACCATCACCTGATCCTTCCCAACCCCCAAAATCGATCAAGACTTCAAAATAGATACTTGACATGTACTAGAAAAAGATACTCCTAATCAAGATCTATCATTATAGATATAGATGAGTCATTTTGGAGCATCCTGAATTATTTTTGATGTTTTAGACGAAAATCAAATCACACCCAAAACCATCACCTGATCCTTCCCAACCCCCAAAATAGATCAAGACTTCAAAATAGATACTTGACATGTACTAGAAAAAGATACTCCTAATCAAGATCTATCATTATAGATATAGATGAGTCATTTTGGAGCATCCTGAAGGATTTTTGATGTTCTAGACGAAAATCAAATCACACCCAAAACCATCACCTGATCCTTCCCAACCCCCAAAATCGATCAAGACTTCAAAATAGATACTTGACATGTACTAGAAAAAGATACTCCTAATCAAGATCTATCATTATAGATATAGATGAGTCATTTTGGAGCATCCTGAAGGATTTTTGATGTTCTAGACGAAAATCAAATCACACCCAAAACCATCACCTGATCCTTCCCAACCCCCAAAATCGATCAAGACTTCAAAATAGATACTTGACATGTACTAGAAAAAGATACTCCTAATCAAGATCTATCATTATAGATATAGATGAGTCATTTTGGAGCATCCTGAAGGATTTTTGATGTTCTAGACGAAAATCAAATCACACCCAAAACCATCACCTGATCCTTCCCAACCCCCAAAATCGATCAAGACTTCAAAATAGATACTTGACATGTACTAGAAAAAGATACTCCTAATCAAGATCTATCATTATAGATATAGATGAGTCATTTTGGAGCATCCTGAAGGATTTTTGATGTTCTAGACGAAAATTAAATCACACCCAAAACCATCACCTGATCCTTCCCAACCCCCAAAATCGATCAAGACTTCAAAATAGATACTTGACATGTACTAGAAAAAGATACTCCTAATCAAGATCTATCATTATAGATATAGATGAGTCATTTTGGAGCATCCTGAAGGATTTTTGATGTTCTAGACGAAAATCAAATCACACCCAAAACCATCACCTGATCCTTCCCAACCCCCAAAATCGATCAAGACTTCAAAATAGATACTTGACATGTACTAAAAAAAGATACTCCTAATCAAGATCTATCATTATAGATATAGATGAGTCATTTTGGAGCATCCTGAAGGATTTTTGATGTTCTAGACGAAAATCAAATCACACCCAAAACCATCACCTGATCCTTCTCAACCCCCAAAATCGATCAAGACTTCAAAATAGATACTTGACATGTACTAGAAAAAGATACTCCTAATCAAGATCTATCATTATAGATATAGATGAGTCATTTTGGAGCATCCTGAAGGATTTTTGATGTTCTAGACGAAAATTAAATCACACCCAAAACCATCACCTGATCCTTCCCAACCCCCAAAATCGATCAAGACTTCAAAATAGATACTTGACATGTACTAGAAAAAGATA
Source organism: Eupeodes corollae (assembly GCF_945859685.1). NCBI lineage: Eukaryota > Metazoa > Arthropoda > Insecta > Diptera > Syrphidae > Eupeodes > Eupeodes corollae. The sequence goes on along the minus strand of NW_026605590.1, from coordinate 55,327 downwards.
CTCCTAATCAAGATCTATCATTATAGATATAGATGAGTCATTTTGGAGCATCCTGAAGGATTTTTGATGTTCTAGACGAAAATCAAATCACACCCAAAACCATCACCTGATCCTTCCCAACCCCCAAAATCGATCAAGACTTCAAAATAGATACTTGACATGTACTAGAAAAAGATACTCCTAATCAAGATCTATCATTATAGATATAGATGAGTCATTTTGGAGCATCCTGAAGGATTTTTGATGTTCTAGACGAAAATCAAATCACACCCAAAACCATCACCTGATCCTTCCCAACCCCCAAAATCGATCAAGACTTCAAAATAGATACTTGACATGTACTAGAAAAAGATACTCCTAATCAAGATCTATCATTATAGATATAGATGAGTCATTTTGGAGCATCCTGAAGGATTTTTGATGTTCTAGACGAAAATCAAATCACACCCAAAACCATCACCTGATCCTTCCCAACCCCCAAAATCGATCAAGACTTCAAAATAGATACTTGACATGTACTAGAAAAAGATACTCCTAATCAAGATCTATCATTATAGATATAGATGAGTCATTTTGGAGCATCCTAAAGGATTTTTGATGTTCTAGACGAAAATCAAATCACACCCAAAACCATCACCTGATCCTTCCCAACCCCCAAAATCGATCAAGACTTCAAAATAGATACTTGACATGTACTAGAAAAAGATACTCCTAATCAAGATCTATCATTATAGATATAGATGAGTCATTTTGGAGCATCCTGAAGGATTTTTGATGTTCTAGACGAAAATCAAATCACACCCAAAACCATCACCTGATCCTTCCCAACCCCCAAAATCGATCAAGACTTCAAAATAGATACTTGACATGTACTAGAAAAAGATACTCCTAATCAAGATCTATCATTATAGATATAGATGAGTCATTTTGGAGCATCCTGAAGGATTTTTGATGTTCTAGACGAAAATTAAATCACACCCAAAACCATCACCTGATCCTTCCCAACCCCCAAAATCGATCAAGACTTCAAAATAGATACTTGACATGTACTAGAAAAAGATACTCCTAATCAAGATCTATCATTATAGATATAGATGAGTCATTTTGGAGCATCCTGAAGGATTTTTGATGTTCTAGACGAAAATCAAATCACACCCAAAACCATCACCTGATCCTTCCCAACCCCCAAAATCGATCAAGACTTCAAAATAGATACTTGACATGTACTAGAAAAAGATACTCCTAATCAAGATCTATCATTATAGATATAGATGAGTCATTTTGGAGCATCCTGAAGGATTTTTGATGTTCTAGACGAAAATCAAATCACACCCAAAACCATCACCTGATCCTTCCCAACCCCCAAAATCGATCAAGACTTCAAAATAGATACTTGACATGTACTAGAAAAAGATACTCCTAATCAAGATCTATCATTATAGATATAGATGAGTCATTTTGGAGCATCCTGAAGGATTTTTGATGTTCTAGACGAAAATCAAATCACACCCAAAACCATCACCTGATCCTTCCCAACCCCCAAAATCGATCAAGACTTCAAAATAGATACTTGACATGTACTAGAAAAAGATACTCCTAATCAAGATCTATCATTATAGATATAGATGAGTCATTTTGGAGCATCCTGAAGGATTTTTGATGTTCTAGACGAAAATCAAATCACACCCAAAACAATCACCTGATCCTTCCCAACCCCCAAAATCGATCAAGACTTCAAAATAGATACTTGACATGTACTAGAAAAAGATACTCCTAATCAAGATCTATCATTATAGATATAGATGAGTCATTTTGGAGCATCCTAAAGGATTTTTGATGTTCTAGACGAAAATCAAATCACACCCAAAACCATCACCTGATCCTTCCCAACCCCCAAAATCGATCAAGACTTCAAAATAGATACTTGACATGTACTAGAAAAAGATACTCCTAATCAAGATCTATCATTATAGATATAGATGAGTCATTTTGGAGCATCCTGAAGGATTTTTGATGTTCTAGACGAAAATCAAATCACACCCAAAACCATCACCTGATCCTTCCCAACCCCCAAAATCGATCAAGACTTCAAAATAGATACTTGACATGTACTAGAAAAAGATACTCCTAATCAAGATCTATCATTATAGATATAGATGAGTCATTTTGGAGCATCCTGAAGGATTTTTGATGTTCTAGACGAAAATCAAATCACACCCAAAACCATCACCTGATCCTTCCCAACCCCCAAAATCGATCAAGACTTCAAAATAGATACTTGACATGTACTAGAAAAAGATACTCCTAATCAAGATCTATCATTATAGATATAGATGAGTCATTTTGGAGCATCCTGAAGGATTTTTGATGTTCTAGACGAAAATCAAATCACACCCAAAACCATCACCTGATCCTTCCCAACCCCCAAAATCGATCAAGACTTCAAAATAGATACTTGACATGTACTAGAAAAAGATACTCCTAATCAAGATCTATCATTATAGATATAGATGAGTCATTTTGGAGCATCCTGAAGGATTTTTGATGTTCTAGACGAAAATCAAATCACACCCAAAACCATCACCTGATCCTTCCCAACCCCCAAAATCGATCAAGACTTCAAAATAGATACTTGACATGTACTAGAAAAAGATACTCCTAATCAAGATCTATCATTATAGATATAGATGAGTCATTTTGGAGCATCCTGAAGGATTTTTGATGTTCTAGACGAAAATCAAATCACACCCAAAACCATCACCTGATCCTTCCCAACCCCCAAAATCGATCAAGACTTCAAAATAGATACTTGACATGTACTAGAAAAAGATACTCCTAATCAAGATCTATCATTATAGATATAGATGAGTCATTTTGGAGCATCCTGAAGGATTTTTGATGTTCTAGACGAAAATCAAATCACACCCAAAACCATCACCTGATCCTTCCCAACCCCCAAAATCGATCAAGACTTCAAAATAGATACTTGACATGTACTAGAAAAAGATACTCCTAATCAAGATCTATCATTATAGATATAGATGAGTCATTTTGGAGCATCCTAAAGGATTTTTGATGTTCTAGACGAAAATCAAATCACACCCAAAACCATCACCTGATCCTTCCCAACCCCCAAAATCGATCAAGACTTCAAAATAGATACTTGACATGTACTAGAAAAAGATACTCCTAATCAAGATCTATCATTATAGATATAGATGAGTCATTTTGGAGCATCCTGAAGGATTTTTGATGTTCTAGACGAAAATCAAATCACACCCAAAACCATCACCTGATCCTTCCCAACCCCCAAAATCGATCGAGACTTCAAAATAGATACTTGACATGTACTAGAAAAAGATACTCCTAATCAAGATCTATCATTATAGATATAGATGAGTCATTTTGGAGCATCCTGAAGGATTTTTGATGTTCTAGACGAAAATCAAATCACACCCAAAACCATCACCTGATCCTTCCCAACCCCCAAAATCGATCAAGACTTCAAAATAGATACTTGACATGTACTAGAAAAAGATACTCCTAATCAAGATCTATCATTATAGATATAGATGAGTCATTTTGGAGCATCCTGAAGGATTTTTGATGTTCTAGACGAAAATCAAATCACACCCAAAACCATCACCTGATCCTTCCCAACCCCCAAAATCGATCAAGACTTCAAAATAGATACTTGACATGTACTAGAAAAAGATACTCCTAATCCAGATCTATCATTATAGATATAGATGAGTCATTTTGGAGCATCCTGAAGGATTTTTGATGTTCTAGACGAAAATCAAATCACACCCAAAACCATCACCTGATCCTTCCCAACCCCCAAAATCGATCAAGACTTCAAAATAGATACTTGACATGTACTAAAAAAAGATACTCCTAATCAAGATCTATCATTATAGATATAGATGAGTCATTTTGGAGCATCCTGAAGGATTTTTGATGTTCTAGACGAAAATCAAATCACACCCAAAACCATCACCTGATCCTTCCGAACCCCCAAAATCGATCAAGACTTCAAAATAGATACTTGACATGTACTAGAAAAAGATACTCCTAATCAAGATCTATCATTATAGATATAGATGAGTCATTTTGGAGCATCCTGCAGGATTTTTGATGTTCTAGACGAAAATCAAATCACACCCAAAACCATCACCTGATCCTTCCCAACCCCCAAAATCGATCAAGACTTCAAAATAGATACTTGACATGTACTAGAAAAAGATACTCCTAATCAAGATCTATCATTATAGATATAGATGAGTCATTTTGGAGCATCCTGAAGGATTTTTGATGTTCTAGACGAAAATCAAATCACACCCAAAACCATCACCTGATCCTTCCCAACCCCCAAAATCGATCAAGACTTCAAAATAGATACTTGACATGTACTAGAAAAAGATACTCCTAATCAAGATCTATCATTATAGATATAGATGAGTCATTTTGGAGCATCCTGAAGGATTTTTGATGTTCTAGACGAAAATCAAATCACACCCAAAACCATCACCTGATCCTTCCCAACCCCCAAAATCGATTAAGACTTCAAAATAGATACTTGACATGTACTAAAAAAAGATACTCCTAATCAAGATCTATCATTATAGATATAGATGAGTCATTTTGGAGCATCCTGAAGGATTTTTGATGTTCTAGACGAAAATCAAATCACACCCAAAGCCATCACCTGATCCTTCCCAACCCCCAAAATCGATCAAGACTTCAAAATAGATACTTGACATGTACTAGAAAAAGATACTCCTAATCAAGATCTATCATTATAGATATAGATGAGTCATTTTGGAGCATCCTGAAGGATTTTTGATGTTCTAGACAAAAATCAAATCACACCCAAAACCATCACCTGATCCTTCCCAACCCCCAAAATCGATCAAGACTTCAAAATAGATACTTGACATGTACTAGAAAAAGATACTCCTAATCAAGATCTATCATTATAGATATAGATGAGTCATTTTGGAGCATCCTGAAGGATTTTTGATGTTCTAGACGAAAATCAAATCACACCCAAAACCATCACCTGATCCTTCGCAACCCCCAAAATCGATCAAGACTTCAAAATAGATACTTGACATGTACTAGAAAAAGATACTCCTAATCAAGATCTATCATTATAGATATAGATGAGTCATTTTGGAGCATCCTGAAGGATTTTTGATGTTCTAGACGAAAATCAAATCACACCCAAAACCATCACCTGATCCTTCCCAACCCCCAAAATCGATCAAGACTTCAAAATAGATACTTGACATGTACTAGAAAAAGATACTCCTAATCAAGATCTATCATTATAGATATAGATGAGTCATTTTGGAGCATCCTGAAGGATTTTTGATGTTCTAGACGAAAATCAAATCACACCCAAAACCATCACCTGATCCTTCCCAACCCCCAAAATCGATCAAGACTTCAAAATAGATACTTGACATGTACTAAAAAAAGATACTCCTAATCAAGATCTATCATTATAGATATAGATGAGTCATTTTGGAGCATCCTGAAGGATTTTTGATGTTCTAGACGAAAATCAAATCACACCCAAAACCATCACCTGATCCTTCCCAACCCCCAAAATCGATCAAGACTTCAAAATAGATACTTGACATGTACTATAAAAAGATACTCCTAATCAAGATCTATCATTATAGATATAGATGAGTCATTTTGGAGCATCCTGAAGGATTTTTGATGTTCTAGACGAAAATCAAATCACACCCAAAGCCATCACCTGATCCTTCCCAACCCCCAAAATCGATCAAGACTTCAAAATAGATACTTGACATGTACTAGAAAAAGATACTCCTAATCAAGATCTATCATTATAGATATAGATGAGTCATTTTGGAGCATCCTGAAGGATTTTTGATGTTCTAGACAAAAATCAAATCACACCCAAAACCATCACCTGATCCTTCCCAACCCCCAAAATCGATCAAGACTTCAAAATAGATACTTGACATGTACTAGAAAAAGATACTCCTAATCAAGATCTATCATTATAGATATAGATGAGTCATTTTGGAGCATCCTGAAGGATTTTTGATGTTCTAGACGAAAATCAAATCACACCCAAAACCATCACCTGATCCTTCGCAACCCCCAAAATCGATCAAGACTTCAAAATAGATACTTGACATGTACTAGAAAAAGATACTCCTAATCAAGATCTATCATTATAGATATAGATGAGTCATTTTGGAGCATCCTGAAGGATTTTTGATGTTCTAGACGAAAATCAAATCACACCCAAAACCATCACCTGATCCTTCCCAACCCCCAAAATCGATCAAGACTTCAAAATAGATACTTGACATGTACTAGAAAAAGATACTCCTAATCAAGATCTATCATTATAGATATAGATGAGTCATTTTGGAGCATCCTGAAGGATTTTTGATGTTCTAGACAAAAATCAAATCACACCCAAAACCATCACCTGATCCTTCCCAACCCCCAAAATCGATCAAGACTTCAAAATAGATACTTGACATGTACTAGAAAAAGATACTCCTAATCAAGATCTATCATTATAGATATAGATGAGTCATTTTGGAGCATCCTGAAGGATTTTTGATGTTCTAGACGAAAATCAAATCACACCCAAAACCATCACCTGATCCTTCGCAACCCCCAAAATCGATCAAGACTTCAAAATAGATACTTGACATGTACTAGAAAAAGATACTCCTAATCAAGATCTATCATTATAGATATAGATGAGTCATTTTGGAGCATCCTGAAGGATTTTTGATGTTCTAGACGAAAATCAAATCACACCCAAAACCATCACCTGATCCTTCCCAACCCCCAAAATCGATCAAGACTTCAAAATAGATACTTGACATGTACTAGAAAAAGATACTCCTAATCAAGATCTATCATTATAGATATAGATGAGTCATTTTGGAGCATCCTGAAGGATTTTTGATGTTCTAGACGAAAATCAAATCACACCCAAAACCATCACCTGATCCTTCCCAACCCCCAAAATCGATCAAGACTTCAAAATAGATACTTGACATGTACTAGAAAAAGATACTCCTAATCAAGATCTATCATTATAGATATAGATGAGTCATTTTGGAGCATCCTGAAGGATTTTTGATGTTCTAGACGAAAATCAAATCACACCCAAAACCATCACCTGATCCTTCCCAACCCCCAAAATCGATCAAGACTTAAAAATAGATACTTGACATGTACTAGAAAAAGATACTCCTAATCAAGATCTATCATTATAGATATAGATGAGTCATTTTGGAGCATCCTGAAGGATTTTTGATGTTCTAGACGAAAATCAAATCACACCCAAAACCATCACCTGATCCTTCCCAACCCCCAAAATCGATCAAGACTTCAAAATAGATACTTGACATGTACTATAAAAAGATACTCCTAATCAAGATCTATCATTATAGATATAGATGAGTCATTTTGGAGCATCCTGAAGGATTTTTGATGTTCTAGACGAAAATCAAATCACACCCAAAACCATCACCTGATCCTTCCCAACCCCCAAAATTGATCAAGACTTCAAAATAGATACTTGACATGTACTAGAAAAAGATACTCCTAATCAAGATCTATCATTATAGATATAGATGAGTCATTTTGGAGCATCCTGAAGGATTTTTGATGTTCTAGACGAAAATCAAATCACACCCAAAACCATCACCTGATCCTTCCCAACCCCCAAAATCGATCAAGACATCAAAATAGATACTTGACATGTACTAGAAAAAGATACTCCTAATCAAGATCTATCATTATAGATATAGATGAGTCATTTTGGAGCATCCTGAAGGATTTTTGATGTTCTAGACGAAAATCAAATCACACCCAAAACCATCACCTGATCCTTCCCAACCCCCAAAATCGATCAAGACTTCAAAATAGATACTTGACATGTACTAGAAAAAGATACTCCTAATCAAGATCTATCATTATAGATATAGATGAGTCATTTTGGAGCATCCTGAAGGATTTTTGATGTTCTAGACGAAAATCAAATCACACCCAAAACCATCACCTGATCCTTCCCAACCCCCAAAATTGATCAAGACTTCAAAATAGATACTTGACATGTACTAGAAAAAGATACTCCTAATCAAGATCTATCATTATAGATATAGATGAGTCATTTTGGAGCATCCTGAAGGATTTTTGATGTTCTAGACGAAAATCAAATCACACCCAAAACCATCACCTGATCCTTCCCAACCCCCAAAATCGATCAAGACTTCAAAATAGATACTTGACATGTACTAGAAAAAGATACTCCTAATCAAGATCTATCATTATAGATATAGATGAGTCATTTTGGAGCATCCTGAAGGATTTTTGATGTTCTAGACGAAAATCAAATCACACCCAAAACCATCACCTGATCCTTCCCAACCCCCAAAATCGATCAAGACTTCAAAATAGATACTTGATATGTACTAGAAAAAGATACTCCTAATCAAGATCTATCATTATAGATATAGATGAGTCATTTTGGAGCATCCTGAAGGATTTTTGATGTCCTAGACAAAAATCAAATCACACCCAAAACCATCACCTGATCCTTCCCAACCCCCAAAATCGATCAAGACTTCAAAATAGATACTTGACATGTACTAGAAAAAGATACTCCTAATCAAGATCTATCATTATAGATATAGATGAGTCATTTTGGAGCATCCTGAAGGATTTTTGATGTTCTAGACGAAAATCAAATCACACCCAAAACCATCACCTGATCCTTCCCAACCCCCAAAATCGATCAAGACTTCAAAATAGATACTTGACATGTACTAGAAAAAGATACTCCTAATCAAGATCTATCATTATAGATATAGATGAGTCATTTTGGAGCATCCTGAAGGATTTTTGATGTTCTAGACGAAAATCAAATCACACCCAAAACCATCACCTGATCCTTCCCAACCCCCAAAATCGATCAAGACTTCAAAATAGATACTTGACATGTACTAGAAAAAGATACTCCTAATCAAGATCTATCATTATAGATATAGATGAGTCATTTTGGAGCATCCTGAAGGATTTTTGATGTTCTAGACGAAAATCAAATCACACCCAAAACCATCACCTGATCCTTCCCAACCCCCAAAATCGATCAAGACTTCAAAATAGATACTTGACATGTACTAGAAAAAGATACTCCTAATCAAGATCTATCATTATAGATATAGATGAGTCATTTTGGAGCATCCTGAAGGATTTTTGATGTTCTAGACGAAAATCAAATCACACCCAAAACCATCACCTGATCCTTCCCAACCCCCAAAATCGATCAAGACTTCAAAATAGATACTTGACATGTACTAGAAAAAGATACTCCTAATCAAGATCTATCATTATAGATATAGATGAGTCATTTTGGAGCATCCTGAAGGATTTTTGATGTTCTAGACGAAAATCAAATCACACCCAAAACCATCACCTGATCCTTCCCAACCCCCAAAATCGATCAAGACTTCAAAATAGATACTTGACATGTACTAGAAAAAGATACTCCTAATCAAGATCTATCATTATAGATATAGATGAGTCATTTTGGAGCATCCTGAAGGATTTTTGATGTTCTAGACGAAAATCAAATCACACCCAAAACCATCACCTGATCCTTCCCAACCCCCAAAATCGATCAAGACTTCAAAAAAGATACTTGACATGTACTAGAAAAAGATACTCCTAATCAAGATCTATCATTATAGATATAGATGAGTCATTTTGGAGCATCCTGAAGGATTTTTGATGTTCTAGACGAAAATCAAATCACACCCAAAACCATCACCTGATCCTTCCCAACCCCCAAAATCGATCAAGACTTCAAAATAGATACTTGACATGTACTAGAAAAAGATACTCCTAATCAAGATCTATCATTATAGATATAGATGAGTCATTTTGGAGCATCCTGAAGGATTTTTGATGTTCTAGACGAAAATCAAATCACACCCAAAACCATCACCTGATCCTTCCCAACCCCCAAAATCGATCAAGACTTCAAAATAGATACTTGACATGTACTAGAAAAAGATACTCCTAATCAAGATCTATCATTATAGATATAGATGAGTCATTTTGGAGCATCCTGAAGGATTTTTGATGTTCTAGACGAAAATCTAATCACACCCAAAACCATCACCTGATCCTTCCCAACCCCCAAAATCGATCAAGACTTCAAAATAGATACTTGACATGTACTAGAAAAAGATACTCCTAATCAAGATCTATCATTATAGATATAGATGAGTCATTTTGGAGCATCCTGAAGGATTTTTGATGTTCTAGACGAAAATCAAATCACACCCAAAACCATCACCTGATCCTTCCCAACCCCCAAAATCGATCAAGACTTCAAAATAGATACTTGACATGTACTAGAAAAAGATACTCCTAATCAAGATCTATCATTATAGATATAGATGAGTCATTTTGGAGCATCCTGAAGGATTTTTGATGTTCTAGACGAAAATCAAATCACACCCAAAACCATCACCTGATCCTTCCCAACCCCCAAAATCGATCAAGACTTCAAAATAGATACTTGACATGTACTAGAAAAAGATACTCCTAATCAAGATCTATCATTATAGATATAGATGAGTCATTTTGGAGCATCCTGAAGGATTTTTGATGTTCTAGACGAAAATCAAATCACACCCAAAACCATCACCTGATCCTTCCCAACCCCCAAAATCGATCAAGACTTCAAAATAGATACTTGACATGTACTAGAAAAAGATACTCCTAATCAAGATCTATCATTATAGATATAGATGAGTCATTTTGGAGCATCCTGAAGGATTTTTGATGTTCTAGACGAAAATCAAATCACACCCAAAACCATCACCTGATCCTTCCCAACCCCCAAAATCGATCAAGACTTCAAAATAGATACTTGACATGTACTAGAAAAAGATACTCCTAATCAAGATCTATCATTATAGATATAGATGAGTCATTTTGGAGCATCCTGAAGGATTTTTGATGTTCTAGACGAAAATCAAATCACACCCAAAACCATCACCTGATCCTTCCCAACCCCCAAAATCGATCAAGACTTCAAAATAGATACTTGACATGTACTAGAAAAAGATACTCCTAATCAAGATCTATCATTATAGATATAGATGAGTCATTTTGGAGCATCCTGAAGGATTTTTGATGTTCTAGACGAAAATCAAATCACACCCAAAACCATCACCTGATCCTTCCCAACCCCCAAAATCGATCAAGACTTCAAAATAGATACTTGACATGTACTAGAAAAAGATACTCCTAATCAAGATCTATCATTATAGATATAGATGAGTCATTTTGGAGCATCCTGAAGGATTTTTGATGTTCTAGACGAAAATCAAATCACACCCAAAACCATCACCTGATCCTTCCCAACCCCCAAAATCGATCAAGACTTCAAAATAGATACTGGACATGTACTAAAAAAAGATACTCCTAATCAAGATCTATCATTATAGATATAGATGAGTCATTTTGGAGCATCCTGAAGGATTTTTGATGTTCTAGACGAAAATCAAATCACACCCAAAACCATCACCTGATCCTTCCCAACCCCCAAAATCGATCAAGACTTCAAAATAGATACTTGACATGTACTAGAAAAAGATACTCCTAATCAAGATCTATCATTATAGATATAGATGAGTCATTTTGGAGCATCCTGAAGGATTTTTGATGTTCTAGACGAAAATCAAATCACACCCAAAACCATCACCTGATCCTTCCCAACCCCCAAAATCGATCAAGACTTCAAAATAGATACTTGACATGTACTAGAAAAAGATACTCCTAATCAAGATCTATCATTATAGATATAGATGAGTCATTTTGGAGCATCCTGAAGGATTTTTGATGTTCTAGACGAAAATCAAATCACACCCAAAACCATCACCTGATCCATCCCAACCCCCAAAACCGATCAAGACTTCAAAATAGATACTTGACATGTACTAGAAAAAGATACCCCTAATCAAGATCTATCATTATAGATATAGATGAGTCATTTTGGAGCATCCTGAAGGATTTTTGATGTTCTAGACGAAAATCAAATCACACCCAAAACCATCACCTGATCCTTCCCAACCCCCAAAATCGATCAAGACTTCAAAATAGATACTTGACATGTACTAGAAAAAGATACTCCTAATCAAGATCTATCATTATATATATAGATGAGTCATTTTGGAGCATCCTGAAGGATTTTTGATGTTCTAGACGAAAATCAATTCACACCCAAAACCATCACCTGATCCTTCCCAACCCCCAAAATCGATCAAGACTTCAAAATAGATACTTGACATGTACTAGAAAAAGATACTCCTAATCAAGATCTATCATTATAGATATAGATGAGTCATTTTGGAGCATCCTGAAGGATTTTTGATGTTCTAGACGAAAATCAAATCACACCCAAAACCATCACCTGATCCTTCCCAACCCCCAAAATCGATCAAGACTTCAAAATAGATACTTGACATGTACTAGAAAAAGATACTCCTAATCAAGATCTATCATTATAGATATAGATGAGTCATTTTGGAGCATCCTGAAGGATTTTTGATGTTCTAGACGAAAATCAAATCACACCCAAAACCATCACCTGATCCTTCCCAACCCCCAAAATCGATCAAGACTTCAAAATAGATACTTGACATGTACTAGAAAAAGATACTCCTAATCAAGATCTATCATTATAGATATAGATGAGTCATTTTGGAGCATCCTGAAGGATTTTTGATGTTCTAGACGAAAATCAAATCACACCCAAAACCATCACCTGATCCTTCCCAACCCCCAAAATCGATCAAGACTTCAAAATAGATACTTGACATGTACTATAAAAAGATACTCCTAATCAAGATCTATCATTATAGATATAGATGAGTCATTTTGGAGCATCCTGAAGGATTTTTGATGTTCTAGACGAAAATCAAATCACACCCAAAACCATCACCTGATCCTTCCCAACCCCCAAAATCGATCAAGACTTCAAAATAGATACTTGACATGTACTAGAAAAAGATACTCCTAATCAAGATCTATCATTATAGATATAGATGAGTCATTTTGGAGCATCCTGAAGGATTTTTGATGTTCTAGACGAAAATCAAATCACACCCAAAACCATCACCTGATCCTTCCCAACCCCCAAAATCGATCAAGACTTCAAAATAGATACTTGACATGTACTAGAAAAAAATACTCCTAATCAAGATCTATCATTATAGATATAGATGAGTCATTTTGGAGCATCCTGAAGGATTTTTGATGTTCTAGACGAAAATCAAATCACACCCAAAACCATCACCTGATCCTTCCCAACCCCCAAAATCGATCAAGACTTCAAAATAGATACTTGACATGTACTAGCAAAAGATACTCCTAATCCAGATCTATCATTATAGATATAGATGAGTAATTTTGGAGCATCCTGAAGGATTTTTGATGTTCTAGACGAAAATCAAATCACACCCAAAACCATCACCTGATCCTTCCCAACCCCCAAAATCGATCAAGACTTCAAAATAGATACTTGACATGTTCTAGAAAAAGATACTCCTAATCAAGATCTATCATTATAGATATAGATGAGTCATTTTGGAGCATCCTGAAGGATTTTTGATGTTCTAGACGAAAATCAAATCACACCCAAAACCATCACCTGATCCTTCCTAACCCCCAAAATCGATCAAGACTTCAAAATAGATATTTGACATGTACTAGAAAAAGATACTCCTAATCAAGATCTATCATTATAGATATAGATGAGTCATTTTGGAGCATCCTGAAGGATTTTTGATGTTCTAGACGAAAATCAAATCACACCCAAAACCATCACCTGATCCTTCCCAACCCCCAAAATCGATCAAGACTTCAAAATAGATAATTGACATGTACTAGAAAAAGATACTCCTAATCAAGATCTATCATTATAGATATAGATGAGTCATTTTGGAGCATCCTGAAGGATTTTTGATGTTCTAGACGAAAATCAAATCACACCCAAAACCATCACCTGATCCTTCCCAACCCCCAAAATCGATCAAGACTTCAAAATAGATACTTGACATGTACTAGAAAAAGATACTCCTAATCAAGATCTATCATTATAGATATAGATGAGTCATTTTGGAGCATCCTGAAGGATTTTTGATGTTCTAGACGAAAATCAAATCACACCCAAAACCATCACCTGATCCTTCCCAACCCCCAAAATCGATCAAGACTTCAAAATAGATACTTGACATGTACTAGAAAAAGATACTCCTAATCAAGATCTAACATTATAGATATAGATGAGTCATTTTGGAGCATCCTGAAGGATTTTTGATGTTCTAGACGAAAATCAAATCACACCCAAAACCATCACCTGATCCTTCCCAACCCCCAAAATCGATCAAGACTTCAAAATAGATACTTGACATGTACTAGAAAAAGATACTCCTAATCAAGATCTATCATTATAGATATAGATGAGTCATTTTGGAGCATCCTGAAGGATTTTTGATGTTCTAGACGAAAATCAAATCACACCCAAAACCATCACCTGATCCTTCCCAACCCCCAAAATCGATCAAGACTTCAAAATAGATACTTGACATGTACTAGAAAAAGATACTCCTAATCAAGATCTATCATTATAGATATAGATGAGTCATTTTGGAGCATCCTGAAGGATTTTTGATGTTCTAGACGAAAATCAAATCACACCCAAAACCATCACCTGATCCTTCCCAACCCCCAAAATCGATCAAGACTTCAAAATAGATACTTGACATGTACTAGAAAAAGATACTCCTAATCAAGATCTATCATTATAGATATAGATGAGTCATTTTGGAGCATCCTGAAGGATTTTTGATGTTCTAGACGAAAATCAAATCACACCCAAAACCATCACCTGATCCTTCCCAACCCCCAAAATCGATCAAGACTTCAAAATAGATACTTGACATGTACTAGAAAAAGATACTCCTAATCAAGATCTATCATTATAGATATAGATGAGTCATTTTGGAGCATCCTGAAGGATTTTTGATGTTCTAGACGAAAATCAAATCACACCCAAAACCATCACCTGATCCTTCCCAACCCCCAAAATTGATCAAGACTTCAAAATAGATACTTGACATGTACTAGAAAAAGATACTCCTAATCAAGATCTATCATTATAGATATAGATGAGTCATTTTGGAGCATCCTGAAGGATTTGTGATGTTCTAGACGAAAAACAAATCACACCCAAAACCATCACCTGATCCTTCCCAACCCCCAAAATCGATCAAGACTTCAAAATAGATACTTGACATGTACTAGAAAAAGATACTCCTAATCAAGATCTATCATTATAGATATAGATGAGTCATTTTGGAGCATCCTGAAGGATTTTTGATGTTCTAGACGAAAATCAAAACACACCCAAAACCATCACCTGATCCTTCCCAACCCCCAAAATCGATCAAGACTTCAAAATAGATACTTGACATGTACTAGAAAAAGATACTCCTAATCAAGATCTATCATTATAGATATAGATGAGTCATTTTGGAGCATCCTGAAGGATTTTTGATGTTCTAGACGAAAATCAAATCACACCCAAAACCATCACCTGATCCTTCCCAACCCCCAAAATCGATCAAGACTTCAAAATAGATACTTGACATGTACTAGAAAAAGATACTCCTAATCAAGATCTATCATTATAGATATAGATGAGTCATTTTGGAGCATCCTGAAGGAGTTTTGATGTTCTAGACGAAAATCAAATCACACCCAAAACCATCACCTGATCCTTCCCAACCCCCAAAATCGATCAAGACTTCAAAATAGATACTTGACATGTACTAGAAAAAGATACTCCTAATCAAGATCTATCATTATAGATATAGATGAGTCATTTTGGAGCATCCTGAAGGATTTTTGATGTTCTAGACGAAAATCAAATCACACCCAAAACCATCACCTGATCCTTCCCAACCCCCAAAATCGATCAAGACTTCAAAATAGATACTTGACATGTACTAGAAAAAGATACTCCTAATCAAGATCTATCATTATAGATATAGATGAGATTTTGGAGCATCCTGAAGGATTTTTGATGTTCTAGACGAAAATCAAATCACACCCAAAACCATCACCTGATCCTTCCCAACCCCCAAAATCGATCAAGACTTCAAAATAGATACTTGACATGTACTAGAAAAAGATACTCCTAATCAAGATCTATCATTATAGATATAGATGAGTCATTTTGGAGCATCCTGAAGGATTTTTGATGTTCTAGACGAAAATCAAATCACACCCAAAACCATCACCTGATCTTTCCAACCCCCAAAATCGATCAAGACTTCAAAATAGATACTTGACATGTACTAGAAAAAGATACTCCTAATCAAGATCTATCATTATAGATACAGATGAGTCATTTTGGAGCATCCTGAAGGATTTTTGATGTTCTAGACGAAAATCAAATCACACCCAAAACCATCACCTGATCCTTCCCAACCCCCAAAATCGATCAAGACTTCAAAATATATACTTGACATGTACTAGAAAAAGATACTCCTAATCAAGATCTATCATTATAGATATAGATGAGTCATTTTGGAGCATCCTGAAGTATTTTTGATGTTCTAGACGAAAATCAAATCACACCCAAAACCATCACCTGATCCTTCCCAACCCCCAAAATCGATCAAGACTTCAAAATAGATACTTGACATGTACTAGAAAAAGATACTCCTAATCAAGATCTATCATTATAGATATAGATGAGCCATTTTGGAGCATCCTGAAGGATTTTTGATGTTCTAGACGAAAATCAAATCACACCCAAAACCATCACCTGATCCTCCCCAACCTCCAAAATCGATCAAGACTTCAAAATAGATACTTGACATGTATTAGAAAAAGATACTCCTAATCAAGATCTATCATTATAGATATAGATGAGTCATTTTGGAGCATCCTGAAGGATTTTTGATGTTCTAGACGAAAATCAAATCACACCCAAAACCATCACCTGATCCTTCCCAACCCCCAAAATCGATCAAGACTTCAAAATAGATACTTGACATGTACTAGAAAAAGATACTCCTAATCAAGATCTATCATTATAGATATAGATGAGTCATTTTGGAGCATCCTGAAGGATTTTTGATGTTCTAGACGAAAATCAAATCACACCCAAAACCATCACCTGATCCTTCCCAACCCCCAAAATCGATCAAGACTTCAAAATAGATACTTGACATGTACTAGAAAAAGATACTCCTAATCAAGATCTATCATTATAGATATAGATGATTCATTTTGGAGCATCCTGAAGGATTTTTGATGTTCTAGACGAAAATCAAATCACACCCAAAACCATCACCTGATCCTTCCCAACCCCCAAAATCGATCAAGACTTCAAAATAGATACTTGACATGTACTAGAAAAAGATACTCCTAATCAAGATCTATCATTATAGATATAGATGAGTCATTTTGGAGCATCCTGAAGGATTTTTGATGTTCTAGACGAAAATCAAATCACACCCAAAACCATCACCTGATCCTTCCCAACCCCCAAAATCGATCAAGACTTCAAAATAGATACTTGACATGTACTAGAAAAAGATACTCCTAATCAAGGTCTATCATTATAGATATAGATGAGTCATTTTGGAGCATCCTGAAGGATTTTTGATGTTCTAGACGAAAATCAAATCACACCCAAAACCATCACCTGATCCTTCCCAACCCCCAAAATCGATCAAGACTTCAAAATAGATACTTGACATGTACTAGAAAAAGATACTCCTAATCAAGATCTATCATTATAGATATAGATGAGTCATTTTGGAGCATCCTGAAGGATTTTTGATGTTCTAGACGAAAATCAAATCACACCCAAAACCATCACCTGATCCTTCCCAACCCCCAAAATCGATCAAGACTTCAAAATAGATACTTGACATGTACTAGAAAAAGATACTCCTAATCAAGATCTATCATTATAGATATAGATGAGTCATTTTGGAGCATCCTGAAGGATTTTTGATGTTCTAGACGAAAATCAAATCACACCCTAAACCATCACCTGATCCTTCCGAACCCCCAAAATCGATCAAGACTTCAAAATAGATACTTGACATGTACTAGAAAAAGATACTCCTAATCAAGATCTATCATTATAGATATAGATGAGTCATTTTGGAGCATCCTGAAGGATTTTTGATGTTCTAGACGAAAATCAAATCACACCCAAAACCATCACCTGATCCTTCCCAACCCCCAAAATAGATCCAGACTTCAAAATAGATACTTGACATGTACTAGAAAAAGATACTCCTAATCAAGATCTATCATTATAGATATAGATGAGTCATTTTGGAGCATCCTGAAGGATTTTTGATGTTCTAGACGAAAATCAAATCACACCCAAAACCATCACCTGATCCTTCCCAACCCCCAAAATCGATCAAGACTTCAAAATAGATACTTGACATGTACTAGAAAAAGATACTCCTAATCAAGATCTATCATTATAGATATAGATGAGTCATTTTGGAGCATCCTGAAGGATTTTTGATGTTCTAGACGAAAATCAAATCACACCCAAAACCATCACCTGATCCTTCCCAACCCCCAAAATCGATCAAGACTTCAAAATAGATACTTGACATGTACTAGAAAAAGATACTCCTAATCAAGATCTATCATTATAGATATAGATGAGTCATTTTGGAGCATCCTGAAGGGTTTTTGATGTTCTAGACGAAAATCAAATCACACCCAAAACCATCACCTGATCCTTCCCAACCCCCAAAATCGATCAAGACTTCAAAATAGATACTTGACATGTACCAGAAAAAGATACTCCTAATCAAGATCTATCATTATAGATATAGATGAGTCATTTTGGAGCATCCTGAAGGATTTTTGATGTTCTAGACGAAAATCAAATCACACCCAAAACCATCACCTGATCCTTCCCAACCCCCAAAATCGATCAAGACTTCAAAATAGATACTTGACATGTACTAGAAAAAGATACTCCTAATCAAGATCTATCATTATAGATATAGATGAGTCATTTTGGAGCATCCTGAAGGATTTTTGATGTTCTAGACGAAAATCAAATCACACCCTAAACCATCACCTGATCCTTCCGAACCCCCAAAATCGATCAAGACTTCAAAATATATACCTGACATGTAATAGAAAAAGATACTCCTAATCAAAATCTATCATTATAGATATAGATGAGTCATTTTGGAGCATCCTGAAGGATTTTTGATGTTCTAGACGAAAATCAAATCACACCCAAAACCATCACCTGATCCTTCCCAACCCCCAAAATCGATCCAGACTTCAAAATAGATACTTGACATGTACTAGAAAAAGATACTCCTAATCAAGATCTATCATTATAGATATAGATGAGTCATTTTGGAGCATCCTGAAGGATTTTTGATGTTCTAGACGAAAATCAAATCACACCCAAAACCATCACCTAATCCTTCCCAACCTCCAAAATCGATCAAGACTTCAAAATAGATATTTGACATGTACTAGAAAAAGATACTCCTAATCAAGATCTATCATTATAGATATAGATGAGTCATTTTGGAGCATCCTGAAGGATTTTTGATGTTCTAGACGAAAATCAAATCACACCCAAAACCATCACCTGATCCTTCCCAACCCCCAAAATCGATCAAGACTTCAAAATAGATACTTGACATGTACTAGAAAAAGATACTCCTAATCAAGATCTATCATTATAGATATAGATGAGTCATTTTGGAGCATCCTGAAGGATTTTTGATGTTCTAGACGAAAATCAAATCACACCCAAAACCATCACCTGATCCTTCCCAACCCCCAAAATCGATCAAGACTTCAAAATAGATACTTGACATGTACTAGAAAAAGATACTCCTAATCAAGATCTATCATTATAGATATAGATGAGTCATTTTGGAGCATCCTGAAGGATTTTTGATGTTCTAGACGAAAATCAAATCACACCCAAAACCATTACCTGATCCTTCCCAACCCCCAAAATTGATCAAGACTTCAAAATAGATACTTGATATGTACTAGAAAAACATACTCCTAATCAAGATCTATCATTATAGATATAGATGAGTCATTTTGGAGCATCCTGAAGGATTTTTGATGTTCTAGACGAAAATCAAATCACACCCAAAACCATCACCTGATCCTTCCCAACCCCCAAAATCGATCAAGACTTCAAAATAGATACTTGACATGTACTAGAAAAAGATACTCCTAATCAAGATCTATCATTATAGATATAGATGAGTCATTTTGGAGCATCCTGAAGGATTTTTGATGTTCTAGACGAAAATCAAATCACACCCAAAACCATCACCTGATCCTTCCCAACCCCCAAAATCGATCAAGACTTCAAAATAGATACTTGACATGTACTAGAAAAAGATACTCCTAATCAAGATCTATCATTATAGATATAGATGAGTCATTTTGGAGCATCCTGAAGGATTTTTGATGTTCTAGACGAAAATCAAATCACACCCAAAACCATCACCTGATCCTTCCCAACCCCCAAAATCGATCAAGACTTCAAAATAGATACTTGACATGTACTAGAAAAAGATACTCCTAATCAAGATCTATCATTATAGATATAGATGAGTCATTTTGGAGCATCCTGAAGGATTTTTGATGTTCTAGACGAAAATCAAATCACACCCAAAACCATCACCTGATCCTTCCCAACCAACAAAATCGATCAAGACTTCAAAATAGATACTTGACATGTACTAGAAAAAGATACTCCTAATCAAGATCTATCATTATAGATATAGATGAGTCATTTTGGAGCATCCTGAAGGATTTTTGATGTTCTAGACGAAAATCAAATCACACCCAAAACCATCACCTGATCCTTCCCAACCCCCAAAATCGATCAAGACTTCAAAATAGATACTTGACATGTACTAGAAAAAGATACTCCTAATCAAGATCTATCATTATAGATATAGATGAGTCATTTTGGAGCATCCTGAAGGATTTTTGATGTTCTAGACGAAAATCAAATCACACCCAAAACCATCACCTGATCCTTCCCAACCCCCAAAATCGATCAAGACTTCAAAATAGATACTTGACATGTACTAGAAAAAGATACTCCTAATCAAGATCTATCAATATAGATATAGATGAGTCATTTTGGAGCATCCTGAAGGATTTTTGATGTTCTAGACGAAAATCAAATCACACCCAAAACCATCACCTGATCCTTCCCAACCCCCAAAATCGATCAAGACTTCAAAATAGATACTTGACATGTACTAGAAAAAGATACTCCTAATCAAGATCTATCATTATAGATATAGATGAGTCATTTTGGAGCATCCTGAAGGATTTTTGATGTTCTAGACGAAAATCAAATCACACCCAAAACCATCACCTGATCCTTCCCAACCCCCAAAATCGATCAAGACTTCAAAATAGATACTTGACATGTACTAGAAAAAGATACTCCTAATCAAGATCTATCATTATAGATATAGATGAGTCATTTTGGAGCATCCTGAAGGATTTTTGATGTTCTAGACGAAAATCAAATCACACCCAAAACCATCACCTGATCCTTCCCAACCCCCAAAATCGATCAAGAAAATAGATACTTGACATGTACTAGAAAAAGATACTCCTAATCAAGATCTATCATTATAGATATAGATGAGTCATTTTGGAGCATCCTGAAGGATTTTTGATGTTCTAGACGAAAATTAAATCACACCCAAAACCATCACCTGATCCTTCCCAACCCCCAAAATCGATCAAGACTTCAAAATAGATACTTGACATGTACTAGAAAAAGATACTCCTAATCAAGATCTATCATTATAGATATAGATGAGTCATTTTGGAGCATCCTGAAGGATTTTTGATGTTCTAGACGAAAATCAAATCACACCCAAAACCATCACCTGATCCTTCCCAACCCCCAACAAGACTTCAAAATAGATACTTGACATGTACTAGAAAAAGATACTCCTAATCAAGATCTATCATTATAGATATAGATGAGTCATTTTGGAGCATCCTGAAGGATTTTTGATGTTCTAGACGAAAATCAAATCACACCCAAAACCATCACCTGATCCTTCCCAACCCCCAAAATCGATCAAGACTTCAAAATAGATACTTGACATGTACTAGAAAAAGATACTCCTAATCAAGATCTATCATTATAGATATAGATGAGTCATTTTGGAGCATCCTGAAGGATTTTTGATGTTCTAGACGAAAATCAAATCACACCCAAAACCATCACCTGATCCTTCCCAACCCCCAAAATCGATCAAGACTTCAAAATAGATACTTGACATGTACTAGAAAAAGATACTCCTAATCAAGATCTATCATTATAGATATAGATGAGTCATTTTGGAGCATCCTGAAGGATTTTTGATGTTCTAGACGAAAATCAAATCACACCCAAAACCATCACCTGATCCTTCCCAACCCCCAAAATCGATCAAGACTTCAAAATAGATACTTGACATGTACTAGAAAAAGATACTCCTAATCAAGATCTATCATTATAGATATAGATGAGTCATTTTGGAGCATCCTGAAGGATTTTTGATGTTCTAGACGAAAATCAAATCACACCCAAAACCATCACCTGATCCTTCCCAACCCCCAAAATCGATCAAGACTTCAAAATAGATACTTGACATGTACTAGAAAAAGATACTCCTAATCAAGATCTATCATTATAGATATAGATGAGTCATTTTGGAGCATCCTGAAGGATTTTTGATGTTCTAGACGAAAATCAAATCACACCCAAAACCATCACCTGATCCTTCCCAACCCCCAAAATCGATCAAGACTTCAAAATAGATACTTGACATGTACTAGAAAAAGATACTCCTAATCAAGATCTATCATTATAGATATAGATGAGTCATTTTGGAGCATCCTGAAGGATTTTTGATGTTCTAGACGAAAATCAAATCACACCCAAAACCATCACCTGATCCTTCCCAACCCCCAAAATCGATCAAGACTTCAAAATAGATACTTGACATGTACTAGAAAAAGATACTCCTAATCAAGATCTATCATTATAGATATAGATGAGTCATTTTGGAGCATCCTGAAGGATTTTTGATGTTCTAGACGAAAATCAAATCACACCCAAAACCATCACCTGATCCTTCCCAACCCCCAAAATCGATCAAGACTTCAAAATAGATACTTGACATGTACTAGAAAAAGATACTCCTAATCAAGATCTATCATTATAGATATAGATGAGTCATTTTGGAGCATCCTGAAGGATTTTTGATGTTCTAGACGAAAATCAAATCACACCCAAAACCATCACCTGATCCTTCCCAAACCCCCAAAATCGATCAAGACTTCAAAATAGATACTTGACATGTACTAGAAAAAGATACTCCTAATCAAGATCTATCATTATAGATATAGATGAGTCATTTTGGAGCAACCTGAAGGATTTTTGATGTTCTAGACGAAAATCAAATCACACCCAAAACCATCACCTGATCCTTCCCAACCCCCAAAATCGATCAAGACTTCAAAATAGATACTTGACATGTACTAGAAAAAGATACTCCTAATCAAGATCTATCATTATAGATATAGATGAGTCATTTTGGAGCATCCTGAAGGATTTTTGATGTTCTAGACGAAAATCAAATCACACCCAAAACCATCACCTGATCCTTCCCAACCCCCAAAATCGATCAAGACTTCAAAATAGATACTTGACATGTACTAGAAAAAGATACTCCTAATCAAGATCTATCATTATAGATATAGATGAGTCATTTTGGAGCATCCTGAAGGATTTTTGATGTTCTAGACGAAAATCAAATCACACCCAAAACCATCACCTGATCCTTCCCAACCCGCAAAATCGATCAAGACTTCAAAATAGATACTTGACATGTACTAGAAAAAGATACTCCTAATCAAGATCTATCATTATAGATATAGATGAGTCATTTTGGAGCATCCTGAAGGATTTTTGATGTTCTAGACGAAAATCAAATCACACCCAAAACCATCACCTGATCCTTCCCAACCCCCAAAATCGATCAAGACTTCAAAATAGATACTTGACATGTACTAGAAAAAGATACTCCTAATCAAGATCTATCATTATAGATATAGATGAGTCATTTTGGAGCATCCTGAAGGATTTTTGATGTTCTAGACGAAAATCAAATCACACCCAAAACCATCACCTGATCCTTCCCAACCCCCAAAATCGATCGAGACTTCAAAATAGATACTTGACATGTACTAGAAAAAGATACTCCTAATCAAGATCTATCATTATAGATATAGATGAGTCATTTTGGAGCATCCTGAAGGATTTTTGATGTTCTAGACGAAAATCAAATCACACCCAAAACCATCACCTGATCCTTCCCAACCCCCAAAATCGATCAAGACTTCAAAATAGATACTTGACATGTACTAGAAAAAGATACTCCTAATCAAGATCTATCATTATAGATATAGATGAGTCATTTTGGAGCATCCTGAAGGATTTTTGATGTTCTAGACGAAAATCAAATCACACCCAAAACCATCACCTGATCCTTCCCAACCCCCAAAATCGATCAAGACTTCAAAATAGATACTTGACATGTACTAGAAAAAGATACTCCTAATCAAGATCTATCATTATAGATATAGATGAGTCATTTTGGAGCATCCTGAAGGATTTTTGATGTTCTAGACGAAAATCAAATCACACCCAAAACCATCACCTGATCCTTCCCAACCCCCAAAATCGATCAAGACTTCAAAATAGATACTTGACATGTACTAGAAAAAGATACTCCTAATCAAGATCTATCATTATAGATATAGATGAGTCATTTTGGAGCATCCTGAAGGATTTTTGATGTTCTAGACGAAAATCAAATCACACCCAAAACCATCACCTGATCCTTCCCAACCCCCAAAATCGATCAAGACTTCAAAATAGATACTTGACATGTACTAGAAAAAGATACTCCTAATCAAGATCTATCATTATAGATATAGATGAGTCATTTTGGAGCATCCTGAAGGATTTTTGATGTTCTAGACGAAAATCAAATCACACCCAAAACCATCACCTGATCCTTCCCAACCCCCAAAATCGATCAAGACTTCAAAATAGATACTTGACATGTACTAGAAAAAGATACTCCTAATCAAGATCTATCATTATAGATATAGGTGAGTCATTTTGGAGCATCCTGAAGGATTTTTGATGTTCTAGACGAAAATCAAATCACACCCAAAACCATCACCTGATCCTTCCCAACCCCTAAAATCGATCAAGACTTCAAAATAGATACTTGACATGTACTAGAAAAAGATACTCCTAATCAAGATCTATTATTATAGATATAGATGAGTGATTTTGGAGCATCCTGAAGGATTTTTGATGTTCTAGACGAAAATCAAATCACACCCAAAACCATCACCTGATCCTTCCCAACCCCCAAAATCGATCAAGACTTCAAAATAGATACTTGACATGTACTAGAAAAAGATACTCCTAATCAAGATCTATCATAATAGATATAGATGAGTCATTTTGGAGCATCCTGAAAGATTTTTGATGTTCTAGACGAAAATCAAATCACACCCAAAACCATCACCTGATACTTCCCAACCCCCAAAATCGATCAAGACTTCAAAATAGATACTTGACATGTACTAGAAAAAGATACTCCTAATCAAGATCTATCATTATAGATATAGATGAGTCATTTTGGAGCATCCTGAAGGATTTTTGATGTTCTAGACGAAAATCAAATCACACCCAAAACCATCACCTGATCCTTCCCAACCCCCAAAATCGATCAAGACTTCAAAATAGATACTTGACATGTACTAGAAAAAGATACTCCTAATCAAGATCTATCATTATAGATATAGATGAGTCATTTTGGAGCATCCTGAAGGATTTTTGATGTTCTAGACGAAAATCAAATCACACCCAAAACCATCACCTGATCCTGCCCAACCCCCAAAATCGAACAAGACTTCAAAATAGATACTTGACATGTACTAGAAAAAGATACTACTAATCAAGATCTATCATTATAGATATAGATGAGTCATTTTGGAGCATCCTGAAGGATTTTTGATGTTCTAGACGAAAATCAAATCACACCCAAAACCATCACCTGATCCTTCCCAACCCCCAAAATCGATCAAGACTTCAAAATAGATACTTGACATGTACTAGAAAAAGATACTCCTAATCAAGATCTATCATTATAGATATAGATGAGTCATTTTGGAGCATCCTGAAGGATTTTTGATGTTCTAGACGAAAATCAAATCACACCCAAAACCATCACCTGATCCTTCCGAACCCCCAAAATCGATCAAGACTTCAAAATAGATACTTGACATGTACTAGAAAAAGATACTCCTAATCAAGATCTATCATTATAGATATAGATGAGTCATTTTGGAGCATCCTGAAGGATTTTTGATGTTCTAGACGAAAATCAAATCACACCCAAAACCATCACCTGATCCTTCCCAACCCCCAAAATCGATCAAGACATCAAAATAGATACTTGACATGTACTAGAAAAAGATACTCCTAATCAAGATCTATCATTATAGATATAGATGAGTCATTTTGGAGCATCCTGAAGGATTTTTGATGTTCTAGACGAAAATCAAATCACACCCAAAACCATCACCTGATCCTTCCCAACCCCCAAAATCGATCAAGACTTCAAAATAGATACTTGACATGTACTAGAAAAAGATACTCCTAATCAAGATCTATCATTATAGATATAGATGAGTCATTTTGGAGCATCCTGAAGGATTTTTGATGTTCTAGGCGAAAATCAAATCACACCCAAAACCATCACCTGATCCTTCCCAACCCCCAAAATCGATCAAGACTTCAAAATAGATACTTGACATGTACTAGAAAAAGATACTCCTAATCAAGATCTATCATTATAGATATAGATGAGTCATTTTGGAGCATCCTGAAGGATTTTTGATGTTCTAGACGAAAATCAAATCACACCCAAAACCATCACCTGATCCTTCCCAACCCCCAAAATCGATCAAGACTTCAAAATAGATACTTGACATGTACTAGAAAAAGATACTCCTAATCAAGATCTATCATTATAGATATAGATGAGTCATTTTGGAGCATCCTGAAGGATTTTTGATGTTCTAGACGAAAATCAAATCACACCCAAAACCATCACCTGATCCTTCCCAACCCCCAAAATCGATCAAGACTTCAAAATAGATACTTGACATGTACTAGAAAAAGATACTCCTAATCAAGATCTATCATTATAGATATAGATGAGTCATTTTGGAGCATCCTGAAGGATTTTTGATGTTCTAGACGAAAATCAAATCACACCCAAAACCATCACCTGATCCTTCCCAACCCCCAAAATCGAACAAGACTTCAAAATAGATACTTGACATGTACTAGAAAAAGATACTCCTAATCAAGATCTATCATTATAGATATAGATGAGTCATTTTGGAGCATCCTGAAGGATTTTTGATGTTCTAGACGAAAATCAAATCACACCCAAAACCATCACCTGATCCTTCCCAACCCCCAAAATCGATCAAGACTTCAAAATAGATACTTGACATGTACTAGAAAAAGATACTCCTAATCAAGATCTATCATTATAGATATAGATGAGTCATTTTGGAGCATCCTGAAGGATTTTTGATGTTCTAGACGAAAATCAAATCACACCCAAAACCATCACCTGATCCTTCCCAACCCCCAAAATCGATCAAGACTTCAAAATAGATACTTGACATGTACTAGAAAAAGATACTCCTAATCAAGATCTATCATTATAGATATAGATGAGTCATTTTGGAGCATCCTAAAGGATTTTTGATGTTCTAGACGAAAATCAAATCACACCCAAAACCATCACCTGATCTTTCCCAACCCCCAAAATCGATCAAGACTTCAAAATAGATACTTGACATGTACTAGAAAAAGATACTCCTAATCAAGATCTATCATTATAGATATAGATGAGTCATTTTGGAGCATCCTGAAGGATTTTTGATGTTCTAGACGAAAATCAAATCACACCCAAAACCATCACCTGATCCTTCCCAACCCCCAAAATCGATCAAGACTTCAAAATAGATACTTGACATGTACTAGAAAAAGATACTCCTAATCAAGATCTATCATTATAGATATAGATGAGTCATTTTGGAGCATCCTGAAGGATTTTTGATGTTCTAGACGAAAATCAAATCACACCCAAAACCATCACCTGATCCTTCCCAACCCCCAAAATCGATCAAGACTTCAAAATAGATACTTGACATGTACTAGAAAAAGATACTCCTAATCAAGATCTATCATTATAGATATAGATGAGTCATTTTGGAGCATCCTGAAGGATTTTTGATGTTCTAGACGAAAATCAAATCACACCCAAAACCATCACCTGATCCTTCCCAACCCCCAAAATCGATCAAGACTTCAAAATAGATACTTGACATGTACTAGAAAAAGATACTCCTAATCAAGATCTATCATTATAGATATAGATGAGTCATTTTGGAGCATCCTGAAGGATTTTTGATGTTCTAGACGAAAATCAAATCACACCCAAAACCATCACCTGATCCTTCCTAACCCCCAAAATCGATCAAGACTTCAAAATAGATACTTGACATGTACTAGAAAAAGATACTCCTAATCAAGATCTATCATTATAGATATAGATGAGTCATTTTGGAGCATCCTGAAGGATTTTTGATGTTCTAGACGAAAATCAAATCACACCCAAAACCATCACCTGATCCTTCCCAACCCCCAAAATCGATCAAGACTTCAAAATAGATACTTGACATGTACAAGAAAAAGATACTCCTAATCAAGATCTATCATTATAGATATAGATGAGTCATTTTGGAGCATCCTGAAGGATTTTTGATGTTCTAGACGAAAATCAAATCACACCCCAAAACCATCACCTGATCCTTCCCAACCCCCAAAATCGATCAAGACTTCAAAATAGATACTTGACATGTACTAGAAAAACATACTCCTAATCAAGATCTATCATTATAGATATAGATGAGTCATTTTGGAGCATCCTGAAGGATTTTTGATGTTGTAGACGAAAATCAAATCACTCTCAAAACCATCACCTGATCCTTCCCAACCCCCAAAATCGATCAAGACTTCAAAATAGATACTTGACATGTACTAGAAAAAGATACTCCTAATCAAGATCTATCATTATAGATATAGATGAGTCATTTTGGAGCATCCTGAAGGATTTTTGATGTTCTAGACGAAAATCAAATCACACCCAAAACCATCACCTGATCCTTCCCAACCCCCAAAATCGATCAAGACTTCAAAATAGATACTTGACATGTACTAGAAAAAGATACTCCTAATCAAGATCTATCATTATAGATACAGATGAGTCATTTTGGAGCATCCTGAAGGATTTTTGATGTTCTAGACGAAAATCAAATCACACCCAAAACCATCACCTGATCCTTCCCAACCCCCAAAATCGATCAAGACTTCAAAATAGATACTTGACATGTACTAGAAAAAGATACTCCTAATCAAGATCTATCATTATAGATATAGATGAGTCATTTTGGAGCATCCTGAAGGATTTTTGATGTTCTAGACGAAAATCAAATCACACCCAAAACCATCACCTGATCCTTCCCAACCCCCAAAATCGATCAAGACTTCAAAATAGATACTTGACATGTACTAGAAAAAGATACTCCTAATCAAGATCTATCATTATAGATATAGATGAGTCATTTTGGAGCATCCTGAAGGATTTTTGATGTTCTAGACGAAAATCAAATCACACCCAAAACCATCACCTGATCCTTCCCAACCCCCAAAATCGATCAAGACTTCAAAATAGATACTTGACATGTACTAGAAAAAGATACTCCTAATCAAGATCTATCATTATAGATATAGATGAGTCATTTTGGAGCATCCTGAAGGATTTTTGATGTTCTAGACGAAAATCAAATCACACCCAAAACCATCACCTGATCCTTCCCAACCCCCAAAATCGATCAAGACTTCAAAATAGATACTTGACATGTACTAGAAAAAGATACTCCTAATCAAGATCTATCATTATAGATATAGATGAGTCATTTTGGAGCATCCTGAAGGATTTTTGATGTTCTAGACGAAAATCAAATCACACCCAAAACAACCACCTGATCCTTCCCAACCCCCAAAATCGATCAAGACTTCAAAATAGATACTTGACATGTACTAGAAAAAGATACTCCTAATCAAGATCTATCATTATAGATATAGATGAGTCATTTTGGAGCATCCTGAAGGATTTTTGATGTTCTAGACGAAAATCAAATCACACCCAAAACCATCACCTGATCCTTCCCAACCCCCAAAATCGATCAAGACTTCAAAATAGATACTTGACATGTACTAGAAAAAGATACTCCTAATCAATATCTATCATTATAGATATAGATGAGTCATTTTGGAGCATCCTGAAGGATTTTTGATGTTCTAGACGAAAATCAAATCACACCCAAAACCATCACCTGATCCTTCCCAACCCCCCAAAATCGATCAAGACTTCAAAATAGATACTTGACATGTACTAGAAAAAGATACTCCTAATCAAGATCTATCATTATAGATATAGATGAGTCATTTTGGAGCATCCTGAACGATTTTTGATGTTCTAGACGAAAATCAAATCACACCCAAAACCATCACCTGATCCTTCCCAACCCCCAAAATCGATCAAGACTTCAAAATAGATACTTGACATGTACTAGAAAAAGATACTCCTAATCAAGATCTATCATTATAGATATAGATGAGTCATTTTGGAGCATCCTGAAGGATTTTTGATGTTCTAGACGAAAATCAAATCACACCCAAAACCATCACCTGATCCTTCCCAACCCCCAAAATCGATCAAGACTTCAAAATAGATACTTGACATGTACTAGAAAAAGATACTCCTAATCAAGATCTATCATTATAGATATAGATGAGTCATTTTGGAGCATCCTGAAGGATTTTTGATGTTCTAGACGAAAATCAAATCACACCCAAAACCATCACCTGATCCTTCCCAACCCCCAAAATCGATCAAGACTTCAAAATAGATACTTGACATGTACTAGAAAAAGATACTCCTAATCAAGATCTATCATTATAGATATAGATGAGTCATTTTGGAGCATCCTGAAGGATTTTTGATGTTCTAGACGAAAATCAAATCACACCCAAAACCATCACCTGATCCTTCCCAACCCCCAAAATCGATCAAGACTTCAAAATAGATACTTGACATGTACTAGAAAAAGATACTCCTAATCAAGATCTATCATTATAGATATAGATGAGTCATTTTGGAGCATCCTGAAGGATTTTTGATGTTCTAGACGAAAATCAAATCACACCCAAAACCATCACCTGATCCTTCCCAACCCCCAAAATCGATCAAGACTTCAAAATAGATACTTGACATGTACTAGAAAAAGATACTCCTAATCAAGATCTATCATTATAGATATAGATGAGTCATTTTGGAGCATCCTGAAGGATTTTTGATGTTCTAGACGAAAATCAAATCACACCCAAAACAACCACCTGATCCTTCCCAACCCCCAAAATCGATCAAGACTTCAAAATAGATACTTGACATGTACTAGAAAAAGATACTCCTAATCAAGATCTATCATTATAGATATAGATGAGTCATTTTGGAGCATCCTGAAGGATTTTTGATGTTCTAGACGAAAATCAAATCACACCCAAAACCATCACCTGATCCTTCCCAACCCCCAAAATCGATCAAGACTTCAAAATAGATACTTGACATGTACTAGAAAAAGATACTCCTAATCAAGATCTATCATTATAGATATAGATGAGTCATTTTGGAGCATCCTGAAGGATTTTTGATGTTCTAGACGAAAATCAAATCACACCCAAAACAACCACCTGATCCTTCCCAACCCCCAAAATCGATCAAGACTTCAAAATAGATACTTGACATGTACTAGAAAAAGATACTCCTAATCAAGATCTATCATTATAGATATAGATGAGTCATTTTGGAGCATCCTGAAGGATTTTTGATGTTCTAGACGAAAATCAAATCACACCCAAAACCATCACCTGATCCTTCCCAACCCCCAAAATCGATCAAGACTTCAAAATAGATACTTGACATGTACTAGAAAAAGATACTCCTAATCAATATCTATCATTATAGATACAAGATGAGTCATTTTGGAGCATCCTGAAGGATTTTTGATGTTCTAGACGAAAATCAAATCACACCCAAAACCATCACCTGATCCTTCCCAACCCCCAAAATCGATCAAGACTTCAAAATAGATACTTGACATGTACTAGAAAAAGATACTCCTAATCAAGATCTATCATTATAGATATAGATGAGTCATTTTGGAGCATCCTGAAGGATTTTTGATGTTCTAGACGAAAATCAAATCACACCCAAAACCATCACCTGATCTTTCCCAACCCCCAAAATCGATCAAGACTTCAAAATAGATACTTGACATGTACTAGAAAAAGATACTCCTAATCAAGATCTATCATTATAGATACAGATGAGTCATTTTGGAGCATCCTGAAGGATTTTTGATGTTCTAGACGAAAATCAAATCACACCCAAAACCATCACCTGATCCTTCCCAACCCCCAAAATCGATCAAGACTTCAAAATAGATACTTGACATGTACTAGAAAAAGATACTCCTAATCAAGATCTATCATTATAGATATAGATGAGTCACTTTGGAGCATCCTGAAAGATTTTTGATGTTCTAGACGAAAATCAAATCACACCCAAAACCATCACCTGATCCTTCCCAACCCCCAAAATCGATCAAGACTTCAAAATAGATACTTGACATGTACTAGAAAAAGATACTCCTAATCAAGATCTATCATTATAGATATAGATGAGTCATTTTGGAGCATCCTGAAGGATTTTTGATGTTCTAGACGAAAATCAAATCACACCCAAAACCATCACCTGATCCCTCCCAACCCTCAAAATCGATCAAGACTTCAAAATAGATACTTGACATGTACTAGAAAAAGATACTCCTAATCAAGATCTATCATTATAGATATAGATGAGTCATTTTGGAGCATCCTGAAGGATTTTTGATGTTCTAGACGAAAATCAAATCACACCCAAAACCATCACCTGATCCTTCCCAACCCCCAAAATCGATCAAGACTTCAAAATAGATACTTGACATGTACTAGAAAAAGATACTCCTAATCAAGATCTATCATTATAGATATAGATGAGTCATTTTGGAGCATCCTGAAGGATTTTTGATGTTCTAGACGAAAATCAAATCACACCCAAAACCATCACCTGATCCTTCCAAACCCCCAAAATCGATCAAGACTTCAAAATAGATACTTGACATGTACTAGAAAAAGATACTCCTAATCAAGATCTATCATTATAGATATAGATGAGTCATTTTGGAGCATCCTGAAGGATTTTTGATGTTCTAGACGAAAATCAAATCACACCCAAAACCATCACCTGATCCTTCCCAACCCCCAAAATCGATCAAGACTTCAAAATAGATACTTGACATGTACTAGAAAAAGATACTCCTAATCAAGATCTATCATTATAGATATAGATGAGTCATTTTGGAGCATCCTGAAGGATTTTTGATGTTCTAGACGAAAATCAAATCACACCCAAAACCATCACCTGATCCTTCCCAACCCCCAAAATCGATCAAGACTTCAAAATAGATACTTGACATGTACTAGAAAAAGATACTCCTAATCAAGATCTATCATTATAGATATAGATGAGTCATTTTGGAGCATCCTGAAGGATTTTTGATGTTCTAGACGAAAATCAAATCACACCCAAAACCATCACCTGATCCTTCCCAACCCCCAAAATCGATCAAGACTTCAAAATAGATACTTGACATGTACTAGAAAAAAATACTCCTAATCAAGATCTATCATTATAGATAAAGATGAGTCATTTTGGAGCATCCTGAAGGATTTTTGATGTTCTAGACGAAAATCAAATCACACCCAAAACCATCACCTGATCCTTCCCAACCCCCAAAATCGATCAAGACTTCAAAATAGATACTTGACATGTACTAGAAAAAGATACTCCTAATCAAGATCTATCATTATAGATATAGATGAGTCATTTTGGAGCATCCTGAAGGATTTTTGATGTTCTAGACGAAAATCAAATCACACCCAAAACCATCACCTGATCCTTCCCAACCCCCAAAATCGATCAAGACTTCAAAATAGATACTTGACATGTACTAGAAAAAGATACTCCTAATCAAGATCTATCATTATAGATATAGATGAGTCATTTTGGAGCATCCTGAAGGATTTTTGATGTTCTAGACGAAAATCAAATCACACCCAAAACCATCACCTGATCCTTCCCAACCCCCAAAATCGATCAAGACTTCAAAATAGATACTTGACATGTACTAGAAAAAAATACTCCTAATCAAGATCTATCATTATAGATAAAGATGAGTCATTTTGGAGCATCCTGAAGGATTTTTGATGTTCTAGACGAAAATCAAATCACACCCAAAACCATCACCTGATCCTTCCCAACCCCCAAAATCGATCAAGACTTCAAAATAGATACTTGACATGTACTAGAAAAAGATACTCCTAATCAAGATCTATCATTATAGATATAGATGAGTCATTTTGGAGCATCCTGAAGGATTTTTGATGTTCTAGACGAAAATCAAATCACACCCAAAACCATCACCTGATCCTTCCCAACCCCCAAAATCGATCAAGACTTCAAAATAGATACTTGACATGTACTAGAAAAAGATACTCCTAATCAAGATCTATCATTATAGATATAGATGAGTCATTTTGGAGCATCCTGAAGGATTTTTGATGTTCTAGACGAAAATCAAATCACACCCAAAACCATCACCTGATCCTTCCCAACCCCCAAAATCGATCAAGACTTCAAAATAGATACTTGACATGTACTAGAAAAAGATACTCCTAATCAAGATCTATCATTATAGATATAGATGAGTCATTTTGGAGCATCCTGAAGGATTTTTGATGTTCTAGACGAAAATCAAATCACACCCAAAACCATCACCTGATCCTTCCCAACCCCCAAAATCGATCAAGACTTCAAAATAGATACTTGACATGTACTAGAAAAAGATACTCTTAATCAAGATCTATCATTATAGATATAGATGAGTCATTTTGGAGCATCCTGAAGGATTTTTGATGTTCTATACGAAAATCAAATCACACCCAAAACCATCACCTGATCCTTCCCAACCCCCAAAATCGATCAAGACTTCAAAATAGATACTTGACATGTACTAGAAAAAGATACTCCTAATCAAGATCTATCATTATAGATATAGATGAGTCATTTTGGAGCATCCTGAAGGATTTTTGATGTTCTAGACGAAAATCAAATCACACCCAAAACCATCACCTGATCCTTCCCAACCCCCAAAATCGATCAAGACTTCAAAATAGATACTTGACATGTACTAGAAAAAGATACTCCTAATCAAGATCTATCATTATAGATATAGATGAGTCATTTTGGAGCATCCTGAAGGATTTTTGATGTTCTAGACGAAAATCAAATCACACCCAAAACCATCACCTGATCTTTCCCAACCCCCAAAATCGATCAAGACTTCAAAATAGATACTTGACATGTACTAGAAAAAGATACTCCTAATCAAGATCTATCATTATAGATACAGATGAGTCATTTTGGAGCATCCTGAAGGATTTTTGATGTTCTAGACGAAAATCAAATCACACCCAAAACCATCACCTGATCCTTCCCAACCCCCAAAATCGATCAAGACTTCAAAATAGATACTTGACATGTACTAGAAAAAGATACTCCTAATCAAGATCTATCATTATAGATATAGATGAGTCACTTTGGAGCATCCTGAAAGATTTTTGATGTTCTAGACGAAAATCAAATCACACCCAAAACCATCACCTGATCCTTCCCAACCCCCAAAATCGATCAAGACTTCAAAATAGATACTTGACATGTACTAGAAAAAGATACTCCTAATCAAGATCTATCATTATAGATATAGATGAGTCATTTTGGAGCATCCTGAAGGATTTTTGATGTTCTAGACGAAAATCAAATCACACCCAAAACCATCACCTGATCCCTCCCAACCCTCAAAATCGATCAAGACTTCAAAATAGATACTTGACATGTACTAGAAAAAGATACTCCTAATCAAGATCTATCATTATAGATATAGATGAGTCATTTTGGAGCATCCTGAAGGATTTTTGATGTTCTAGACGAAAATCAAATCACACCCAAAACCATCACCTGATCCTTCCCAACCCCCAAAATCGATCAAGACTTCAAAATAGATACTTGACATGTACTAGAAAAAGATACTCCTAATCAAGATCTATCATTATAGATATAGATGAGTCATTTTGGAGCATCCTGAAGGATTTTTGATGTTCTAGACGAAAATCAAATCACACCCAAAACCATCACCTGATCCTTCCAAACCCCCAAAATCGATCAAGACTTCAAAATAGATACTTGACATGTACTAGAAAAAGATACTCCTAATCAAGATCTATCATTATAGATATAGATGAGTCATTTTGGAGCATCCTGAAGGATTTTTGATGTTCTAGACGAAAATCAAATCACACCCAAAACCATCACCTGATCCTTCCCAACCCCCAAAATCGATCAAGACTTCAAAATAGATACTTGACATGTACTAGAAAAAGATACTCCTAATCAAGATCTATCATTATAGATATAGATGAGTCATTTTGGAGCATCCTGAAGGATTTTTGATGTTCTAGACGAAAATCAAATCACACCCAAAACCATCACCTGATCCTTCCCAACCCCCAAAATCGATCAAGACTTCAAAATAGATACTTGACATGTACTAGAAAAAGATACTCCTAATCAAGATCTATCATTATAGATATAGATGAGTCATTTTGGAGCATCCTGAAGGATTTTTGATGTTCTAGACGAAAATCAAATCACACCCAAAACCATCACCTGATCCTTCCCAACCCCCAAAATCGATCAAGACTTCAAAATAGATACTTGACATGTACTAGAAAAAAATACTCCTAATCAAGATCTATCATTATAGATAAAGATGAGTCATTTTGGAGCATCCTGAAGGATTTTTGATGTTCTAGACGAAAATCAAATCACACCCAAAACCATCACCTGATCCTTCCCAACCCCCAAAATCGATCAAGACTTCAAAATAGATACTTGACATGTACTAGAAAAAGATACTCCTAATCAAGATCTATCATTATAGATATAGATGAGTCATTTTGGAGCATCCTGAAGGATTTTTGATGTTCTAGACGAAAATCAAATCACACCCAAAACCATCACCTGATCCTTCCCAACCCCCAAAATCGATCAAGACTTCAAAATAGATACTTGACATGTACTAGAAAAAGATACTCCTAATCAAGATCTATCATTATAGATATAGATGAGTCATTTTGGAGCATCCTGAAGGATTTTTGATGTTCTAGACGAAAATCAAATCACACCCAAAACCATCACCTGATCCTTCCCAACCCCCAAAATCGATCAAGACTTCAAAATAGATACTTGACATGTACTAGAAAAAGATACTCCTAATCAAGATCTATCATTATAGATATAGATGAGTCATTTTGGAGCATCCTGAAGGATTTTTGATGTTCTAGACGAAAATCAAATCACACCCAAAACCATCACCTGATCCTTCCCAACCCCCAAAATCGATCAAGACTTCAAAATAGATACTTGACATGTACTAGAAAAAGATACTCTTAATCAAGATCTATCATTATAGATATAGATGAGTCATTTTGGAGCATCCTGAAGGATTTTTGATGTTCTATACGAAAATCAAATCACACCCAAAACCATCACCTGATCCTTCCCAACCCCCAAAATCGATCAAGACTTCAAAATAGATACTTGACATGTACTAGAAAAAGATACTCCTAATCAAGATCTATCATTATAGATATAGATGAGTCATTTTGGAGCATCCTGAAGGATTTTTGATGTTCTAGACGAAAATCAAATCACACCCAAAACCATCACCTGATCCTTCCCAACCCCCAAAATCGATCAAGACTTCAAAATAGATACTTGACATGTACTAAAAAAAGATACTCCTAATCAAGATCTATCATTATAGATATAGATGAGTCATTTTGGAGCATCCTGAAGGATTTTTGATGTTCTAGACGAAAATCAAATCACACCCAAAACCATCACCTGATCCTTCCCAACCCCCAAAATCGATCAAGACTTCAAAATAGATACTTGACATGTACTAGAAAAAGATACTCCTAATCAAGATCTATCATTATAGATATAGATGAGTCATTTTGGAGCATCCTGAAGGATTTTTGATGTTCTAGACGAAAATCAAATCACACCCAAAACCATCACCTGATCCTTCCCAACCCCCAAAATCGATCAAGACTTCAAAATAGATACTTGACATGTACTAGAAAAAGATACTCCTAATCAAGATCTATCATTATAGATATAGATGAGTCATTTTGGAGCATCCTGAAGGATTTTTGATGTTCTAGACGAAAATCAAATCACACCCAAAACCATCACCTGATCCTTCCCAACCCCCAAAATCGATCAAGACTTCAAAATAGATACTTGACATGTACTAGAAAAAGATACTCCTAATCAAGATCTATCATTATAGATATAGATGAGTCATTTTGGAGCATCCTGAAGGATTTTTGATGTTCTAGACGAAAATCAAATCACACCCAAAACCATCACCTGATCCTTCCCAATCCCCAAAATCGATCAAGACTTCAAAATAGATACTTGACATGTACTAGAAAAAGATACTCCTAATCAAGATCTATCATTATAGATATAGATGAGTCATTTTGGAGCATCCTGAAGGATTTTTGATGTTCTAGACGAAAATCAAATCACACCCAAAACCATCACCTGATCCTTCCCAACCCCCAAAATCGATCAAGACTTCAAAATAGATACTTGACATGTACTAGAAAAAGATACTCCTAATCAAGATCTATCATTATAGATATAGATGAGTCATTTTGGAGCATCCTGAAGGATTTTTGATGTTCTAGACGAAAATCAAATCACACCCAAAACCATCACCTGATCCTTCCCAACCCCCAAAATCGATCAAGACTTCAAAATAGATACTTGACATGTACTAGAAAAAGATACTCTTAATCAAGATCTATCATTATAGATATAGATGAGTCATTTTGGAGCATCCTGAAGGATTTTTGATGTTCTATACGAAAATCAAATCACACCCAAAACCATCACCTGATCCTTCCCAACCCCCAAAATCGATCAAGACTTCAAAATAGATACTTGACATGTACTAGAAAAAGATACTCCTAATCAAGATCTATCATTATAGATATAGATGAGTCATTTTGGAGCATCCTGAAGGATTTTTGATGTTCTAGACGAAAATCAAATCACACCCAAAACCATCACCTGATCCTTCCCAACCCCCAAAATCGATCAAGACATCAAAATAGATACTTGACATGTACTAGAAAAAGATACTCCTAATCAAGATCTATCATTATAGATATAGATGAGTCATTTTGGAGCATCCTGAAGGATTTTTGATGTTCTAGACGAAAATCAAATCACACCCAAAACCATCACCTGATCCTTCCCAACCCCCAAAATCGATCAAGACTTCAAAATAGATACTTGACATGTACTAGAAAAAGATACTCCTAATCAAGATCTATCATTATAGATATAGATGAGTCATTTTGGAGCATCCTGAAGAATTTTTGATGTTCTAGACGAAAATCAAATCACACCCAAAACCATCACCTGATCCTTCCCAACCCCCAAAATCGATCAAGACTTCAAAATAGATACTTGACATGTACTAGAAAAAGATACTCCTAATCAAGATCTATCATTATAGATATAGATGAGTCATTTTGGAGCATCCTGAAGGATTTTTGATGTTCTAGACGAAAATCAAATCACACCCAAAACCATCACCTGATCCTTCCCAACCCCCAAAATCGATCAAGACTTCAAAATAGATACTTGACATGTACTAGAAAAAGATACTCCTAATCAAGATCTATCATTATAGATATAGATGAGTCATTTTGGAGCATCCTGAAGGATTTTTGATGTTCTAGACGAAAATCAAATCACACCCAAAACCATCACCTGATCCTTCCCAACCCCCAAAATCGATCAAGGGTTCAAAATAGATACTTGACTTGTAGAAAAAGATACTCCTAATCAAGATCTATCATTATAGATATAGATGAGTCATTTTGGAGCATCCTGAAGGATTTTTGATGTTCTAGACGAAAATCAAATCACACCCAAAACCATCACCTGATCCTTCCCAACCCCCAAAATCGATCAAGACTTCAAAATAGATACTTGACATGTACTAGAAAAAGATACTCCTAATCAAGATCTATCATTATAGATATAGATGAGTCATTTTGGAGCATCCTGAAGGATTTTTGATGTTCTAGACGAAAATCAAATCACACCCAAAACCATCACCTGATCCTTCCCAACCCCCAAAATCGATCAAGACTTCAAAATAGATACTTGACATGTACTAGAAAAAGATACTCCTAATCAAGATCTATCATTATAGATATAGATGAGTCATTTTGGAGCATCCTGAAGGATTTTTGATGTTCTAGACGAAAATCAAATCACACCCAAAACCATCACCTGATCCTTCCCAACCCCCAAAATCGAAAAAGACTTCAAAATAGATACTTGACATGTACTAGAAAAAGATACTCCTAATCAAGATCTATCATTATAGATATAGATGAGTCATTTTGGAGCATCCTGAAGGATTTTTGATGTTCTAGACGAAAATCAAATCACACCCAAAACCATCACCTGATCCTTCCCAACCCCCAAAATCGATCAAGACTTCAAAATAGATACTTGACATGTACTAGAAAAAGATACTCCTAATCAAGATCTATCATTATAGATATAGATGAGTCATTTTGGAGCATCCTGAAGGATTTTTGATGTTCTAGACGAAAATCAAATCACACCCAAAACCATCACCTGATCCTTCCCAACCCCCAAAATCGATCAAGACTTCAAAATAGATACTTGACATGTACTAGAAAAAGATACTCCTAATCAAGATCTATCATTATAGATATAGATGAGTCATTTTGGAGCATCCTGAAGGATTTTTGATGTTCTAGACGAAAATCAAATCACACCCAAAACCATCACCTGATCCTTCCCAACACCCAAAATCGAAAAAGACTTCATAATAGATACTTGACATGTACTAAAAAAAGATACTCCTAATCAAGATCTATCATTATAGATATAGATGAGTCATTTTGGAGCATCCTGAAGGATTTTTGATGTTCTAGACGAAAATCAAATCACACCCAAAACCATCACCTGATCCTTCCCAACCCCCAAAATCGATCAAGACTTCAAAATAGATACTTGACATGTACTAGAAAAAGATACTCCTAATCAAGATCTATCATTATAGATATAGATGAGTCATTTTGGAGCATCCTGAAGGATTTTTGATGTTCTAGACGAAAATCAAATCACACCCAAAACCATCACCTGATCCTTCCCAACCCCCAAAATCGATCAAGACTTCAAAATAGATACTTGACATGTACTAGAAAAAGATACTCCTAATCAAGATCTATCATTATAGATATAGATGAGTCATTTTGAAGCATCCTGAAGGATTTTTGATGTTCTAGACGAAAATCAAATCACACCCAAAACCATCACCTGATCCTTCCCAACCCCCAAAATCGAAAAAGACTTCAAAATAGATACTTGACATGTACTAGAAAAAGATACTCCTAATCAAGATCTATCATTATAGATATAGATGAGTCATTTTGGAGCATCCTGAAGGATTTTTGATGTTCTAGACGAAAATCAAATCACACCCAAAACCATCACCTGATCCTTCCCAACCCCCAAAATCGATCAAGACTTCAAAATAGATACTTGACATACACTAGAAAAAGATACTCCTAATCAAGATCTATCATTATAGATATAGATGAGTCATTTTGGAGCATCCTGAAGGATTTTTGATGTTCTAGACGAAAATCAAATCACACCCAAAACCATCACCTGATCCTTCCCAACCCCCAAAATCGATCAAGACTTCAAAATAGATTCTTGACATGTACTAGAAAAAGATACTCCTAATCAAGATCTATCATTATAGATATAGATGAGTCATTTTGGAGCATCCTGAAGGATTTTTGATGTTCTAGACGAAAATCAAATCACACCCAAAACCATCACCTGATCCTTCCCAACCCCCAAAATCGATCAAGACTTCAAAATAGATACTTGACATGTACTAGAAAAAGATACTCCTAATCAAGATCTATCATTATAGATATAGATGAGTCATTTTGGAGCATCCTGAAGGATTTTTGATGTTCTAGACGAAAATCAAATCACACCCAAAACCATCACCTGATCCTTCCCAACCCCCAAAATCGATCAAGACTTCAAAATAGATACTTGACATGTACTAGAAAAAGATACTCCTAATCAAGATCTATCATTATAGATATAGATGAGTCATTTTGGAGCATCCTGCAGGATTTTTGATGTTCTAGACGAAAATCAAATCACACCCAAAACCATCACCTGATCCTTCCCAACCCCCAAAATCGATCAAGACTTCAAAATAGATACTTGACATGTACTAGAAAAAGATACTCCTAATCAAGATCTATCATTATAGATATAGATGAGTCATTCTGGAGCATCCTGAAGGATTTTTGATGTTCTAGACGAAAATCAAATCACACCCAAAACCATCACCTGATCCTTCCCAACCCCCAAAATCGATCAAGACTTCAAAATAGATACTTGACATGTACTAGAAAAAGATACTCCTAATCAAGATCTATCATTATAGATATAGATGAGTCATTTTGGAGCATCCTGAAGGATTTTTGATGTTCTAGACGAAAATCAAATCACACCCAAAACCATCACCTGATCCTTCCCAACCCCCAAAATCGATCAAGACTTCAAAATAGATACTTGACATGTACTAGAAAAAGATACTCCTAATCAAGATCTATCATTATAGATATAGATGAGTCATTTTGGAGCATCCTGAAGGATTTTTGATGTTCTAGACGAAAATCAAATCACACCCAAAACCATCACCTGATCCTTCCCAACCCCCAAAATCGATCAAGACTTCAAAATAGATACTTGACATGTACTAGAAAAAGATACTCCTAATCAAGATCTATCATTATAGATATAGATGAGTCATTTTGGAGCATCCTGAAGGATTTTTGATGTTCTAGACGAAAATCAAATCACACCCAAAACCATCACCTGATCCTTCCCAACCCCCAAAATCGATCAAGACTTCAAAATAGATACTTGACATGTACTAGAAAAAGATACTCCTAATCAAGATCTATCATTATAGATATAGATGAGTCATTTTGGAGCATCCTGAAGGATTTTTGATGTTCTAGACGAAAATCAAATCACACCCAAAACCATCACCTGATCCTTCCCAACCCCCAAAATCGATCAAGACTTCAAAATAGATACTTGACATGTACTAGAAAAAGATACTCCTAATCAAGATCTATCATTATAGATATAGATGAGTCATTTTGGAGCATCCTGAAGGATTTTTGATGTTCTAGACGAAAATCAAATCACACCCAAAACCATCACCTGATCCTTCCCAACCCCCAAAATCGATCAAGACTTCAAAATAGATACTTGACA
The DNA here is from genome assembly GCF_945859685.1 of Eupeodes corollae. NCBI lineage: Eukaryota > Metazoa > Arthropoda > Insecta > Diptera > Syrphidae > Eupeodes > Eupeodes corollae. Next base: position 11,285 of record NW_026605590.1, on the reverse strand, counting down.
TGTACTAGAAAAAGATACTCCTAATCAAGATCTATCATTATAGATATAGATGAGTCATTTTGGAGCATCCTGAAGGATTTTTGATGTTCTAGACGAAAATCAAATCACACCCAAAACCATCACCTGATCCTTCCCAACCCCCAAAATCGATCAAGACTTCAAAATAGATACTTGACATGTACTAGAAAAAGATACTCCTAATCAAGATCTATCATTATAGATATAGATGAGTCATTTTGGAGCATCCTGAAGGATTTTTGATGTTCTAGACGAAAATCAAATCACACCCAAAACCATCACCTGATCCTTCCCAACCCCCAAAATCGATCAAGACTTCAAAATAGATACTTGACATGTACTAGAAAAAGATACTCCTAATCAAGATCTATCATTATAGATATAGATGAGTCATTTTGGAGCATCCTGAAGGATTTTTGATGTTCTAGACGAAAATCAAATCACACCCAAAACCATCACCTGATCCTTCCCAACCCCCAAAATCGATCAAGACTTCAAAATAGATACTTGACATGTACTAGAAAAAGATACTCCTAATCAAGATCTATCATTATAGATATAGATGAGTCATTTTGGAGCATCCTGAAGGATTTTTGATGTACTAGACGAAAATCAAATCACACCCAAAACCATCACCTGATCCTTCCCAACCCCCAAAATCGATCAAGACTTCAAAATAGATACTTGACATGTACTAGAAAAAGATACTCCTAATCAAGATCTATCATTATAGATATAGATGAGTCATTTTGGAGCATCCTGAAGGATTTTTGATGTTCTAGACGAAAATCAAATCACACCCAAAACCATCACTTGATCCTTCCCAACCCCCAAAATCGATCAAGACTTCAAAATAGATACTTGACATGTACTAGAAAAAGATACTCCTAATCAAGATCTATCATTATAGATATAGATGAGTCATTTTGGAGCATCCTGAAGGATTTTTGATGTTCTAGACGAAAATCAAATCACACCCAAAACCATCACCTGATCCTTCCCAACCCCCAAAATCGATCAAGACTTCAAAATAGATACTTGACATGTACTAGAAAAAGATACTCCTAATCAAGATCTATCATTATAGATATAGATGAGTCATTTTGGAGCATCCTGAAGGATTTTTGATGTTCTAGACGAAAATCAAATCACACCCAAAACCATCACTTGATCCTTCCCAACCCCCAAAATCGATCAAGACTTCAAAATAGATACTTGACATGTACTAGAAAAAGATACTCCTAATCAAGATCTATCATTATAGATATAGATGAGTCATTTTGGAGCATCCTGAAGGATTTTTGATGTTCTAGACGAAAATCAAATCACACCCAAAACCATCACCTGATCCTTCCCAACCCCCAAAATCGATCAAGACTTCAAAATAGATACTTGACATGTACTAGAAAAAGATACTCCTAATCAAGATCTATCATTATAGATATAGATGAGTCATTTTGGAGCATCCTGAAGGATTTTTGATGTTCTAGACGAAAATCAAATCACACCCAAAACCATCACCTGATCCTTCCCAACCCCCAAAATCGATCAAGACTTCAAAATAGATACTTGACATGTACTAGAAAAAGATACTCCTAATCAAGATCTATCATTATAGATATAGATGAGTCATTTTGGAGCATCCTGAAGGATTTTTGATGTTCTAGACGAAAATCAAATCACACCCAAAACCATCACCTGATCCTTCCCAACCCCCAAAATCGATCAAGACTTCAAAATAGATACTTGACATGTACTAGAAAAAGATACTCCTAATCAAGATCTATCATTATAGATATAGATGAGTCATTTTGGAGCATCCTGAAGGATTTTTGATGTTCTAGACGAAAATCAAATCACACCCAAAACCATCACCTGATCCTTCCCAACCCCCAAAATCGATCAAGACTTCAAAATAGATACTTGACATGTACTAGAAAAAGATACTCCTAATCAAGATCTATCATTATAGATATAGATGAGTCATTTTGGAGCATCCTGAAGGATTTTTGATGTTCTAGACGAAAATCAAATCACACCCAAAACCATCACCTGATCCTTCCCAACCCCCAAAATCGATTAAGACTTCAAAATAGATACTTGACATGTACTAGAAAAAGATACTCCTAATCAAGATCTATCATTATAGATATAGATGAGTCATTTTGGAGCATCCTGAAGGATTTTTGATGTTCTAGACGAAAATCAAATCACACCCAAAACCATCACCTGATCCTTCCCAACCCCCAAAATCGATCAAGACTTTAAAATAGATACTTGACATGTACTAGAAAAAGATACTCCTAATCAAGATCTATCATTATAGATATAGATGAGTCATTTTGGAGCATCCTGAAGGATTTTTGATGTTCTAGACGAAAATCAAATCACACCCAAAACCATCACCTGATCCTTCCCAACCCCCAAAATCGATCAAGACTTCAAAATAGATACTTGACATGTACTAGAAAAAGATACTCCTAATCAAGATCTATCATTATAGATATAGATGAGTCATTTTGGAGCATCCTGAAGGATTTTTGATGTTCTAGACGAAAATCAAATCACACCCAAAACCATCACTTGATCCTTCCCAACCCCCAAAATCGATCAAGACTTCAAAATAGATACTTGACATGTAATAGAAAAAGATACTCCTAATCAAGATCTATCATTATAGATATAGATAAGTCATTTTGGAGCATCCTGAAGGATTTTTGATGTTCTAGACGAAAATCAAATCACACCCAAAACCATCACCTGATCCTTCCCAACCCCCAAAATCGATCAAGACTTCAAAATAGATACTTGACATGTACTAGAAAAAGATACTCCTAATCAAGATCTATCATTATAGATAGAGATGAGTCATTTTGGAGCATCCTGGAGGATTTTTGATGTTCTAGACGAAAATCAAATCACACCCAAAACCATTACCTGATCCTTCCCAACCCCCAAAATCGATCAAGACTTCAAAATAGATACTTGACATGTACTAGAAAAAGATACTCCTAATCAAGATCTATCATTATAGATATAGATGAGTCATTTTGGAGCATCCTGAAGGATTTTTGATGTTCTAGACGAAAATCAAATCACACCCAAAACCATCACCTGATCCTTCCCAACCCCCAAAACCGATCAAGACTTCAAAATAGATACTTGACATGTACTAGAAAAAGATACTCCTAATCAAGATCTATCATTATAGATATAGATGAGTCATTTTGGAGCATCCTGAAGGATTTTTGATGTTCTACACACCCAAAACCATCACCTGATCCTTCCCAACCCCCAAAATCGATCAAGACTTCAAAATAGATACTTGACATGTACTAGAAAAAGATACTCCTAATCAAGATCTATCATTATAGATATAGATGAGTCATTTTGGAGCATCCTGAAGGATTTTTGATGTTCTAGACGAAAATCAAATCACACCCAAAACCATCACCTGATCCTTCCCAACCCCCAAAATCGATCAAGACTTCAAAATAGATACTTGACATGTACTAGAAAAAGATACTCCTAATCAAGATCTATCATTATAGATATAGATGAGTCATTTTGGAGCATCCTGAAGGATTTTTGATGTTCTAGACGAAAATCAAATCACACCCAAAACCATCACCTGATCCTTCCCAACCCCCAAAATCGATCAAGACTTCAAAATAGATACTTGACATGTACTAGAAAAAGATACTCCTAATCAAGATCTATCATTATAGATATAGATGAGTCATTTTGGAGCATCCTGAAGGATTTTTGATGTTCTAGACGAAAATCAAATCACACCCAAAACCATCACCTGATCCTTCCCAACCCCCAAAATCGATCAAGACTTCAAAATAGATACTTGACATGTACTAGAAAAAGATACTCCTAATCAAGATCTATCATTATAGATATAGATGAGTCATTTTGGAGCATCCTGAAGGATTTTTGATGTTCTAGACGAAAATCAAATCACACCCAAAACCATCACCTGATCCTTCCCAACCCCCAAAATCGATCAAGACTTCAAAATAGATACTTGACATGTTCTTGAAAAAGATACTCCTAATCAAGATCTATCATTATAGATATAGATGAGTCATTTTGGAGCATCCTGAAGGATTTTTGATGTTCTAGACGAAAATCAAATCACACCCAAAACCATCACCTGATCCTTCCCAACCCCCAAAATCGATCAAGACTTCAAAATAGATACTTGACATGTACTAGAAAAAGATACTCCTAATCAAGATCTATCATTATAGATATAGATGAGTCATTTTGGAGCATCCTGAAGGATTTTTGATGTTCTAGACGAAAATCAAATCACACCCAAAACCATCACCTGATCCTTCCCAACCCCCAAAATCGATCAAGACTTCAAAATAGATACTTGACATGTACTAGAAAAAGATACTCCTAATCAAGATCTATCATTATAGATATAGATGAGTCATTTTGGAGCATCCTGAAGGATTTTTGATGTTCTAGACGAAAATCAAATCACACCCAAAACCATCACCTGATCCTTCCCAACCCCCAAAATCGATCAAGACTTCAAAATAGATACTTGACATGTACTAGAAAAAGATACTCCTAATCAAGATCTATCATTATAGATATAGATGAGTCATTTTGGAGCATCCTGAAGGATTTTTGATGTTCTAGACGAAAATCAAATCACACCCAAAACCATCACCTGATCCTTCCCAACCCCCAAAATCGATCAAGACTTCAAAATAGATACTTGACATGTACTAGAAAAAGATACTCCTAATCAAGATCTATCATTATAGATATAGATGAGTCATTTTGGAGCATCCTGAAGGATTTTTGATGTTCTAGACGAAAATCAAATCACACCCAAAACCATCACCTGATCCTTCCCAACCCCCAAAATCGATCAAGACTTCAAAATAGATACTTGACATGTACTAGAAAAAGATACTCCTAATCAAGATCTATCATTATAGATATAGATGAGTCATTTTGGAGCATCCTGAAGGATTTTTGATGTTCTAGACGAAAATCAAATCACACCCAAAACCATCACCTGATCCTTCCCAACCCCCAAAATCGATCAAGACTTCAAAATAGATACTTGACATGTACTAGAAAAAGATACTCCTAATCAAGATCTATCATTATAGATATTCATGAGTCATTTTGGAGCATCCTGAAGGATTTTTGATGTTCTAGACGAAAATCAAATCACACCCAAAACCATCACCTGATCCTTCCCAACCCCCAAAATCGATCAAGACTTCAAAATAGATACTTGACATGTACTAGAAAAAGATACTCCTAATCAAGATCTATCATTATAGATATAGATGAGTCATTTTGGAGCATCCTGAAGGATTTTTGATGTTCTAGACGAAAATCAAATCACACCCAAAACCATCACCTGATCCTTCCCAACCCCCAAAATCGGTCAAGACTTCAAAATAGATACTTGACATGTACTAGAAAAAGATACTCCTAATCAAGATCTATCATTATAGATATAGATGAGTCATTTTGGAGCATCCTGAAGGATTTTTGATGTTCTAGACGAAAATCAAATCACACCCAAAACCATCACCTGATCCTTCCCAACCCCCAAAATCGATCAAGACTTCAAAATAGATACTTGACATGTACTAGAAAAAGATACTCCTAATCAAGATCTATCATTATAGATATAGATGAGTCATTTTGGAGCATCCTGAAGGATTTTTGATGTTCTAGACGAAAATCAAATCACACCCAAAACCATCACCTGATCCTTCCCAACCCCCAAAATCGATCAAGACTTCAAAATAGATACTTGACATGTACTAGAAAAAGATACTCCTAATCAAGATCTATCATTATAGATATAGATGAGTCATTTTGGAGCATCCTGAAGGATTTTTGATGTTCTAGACGAAAATCAAATCACACCCAAAACCATCACCTGATCCTTCCCAACCCCCAAAATCGATCAAGACTTCAAAATAGATACTTGACATGTACTAGAAAAAGATACTCCTAATCAAGATCTATCATTATAGATATAGATGAGTCATTTTGGAGCATCCTGAAGGATTTTTGATGTTCTAGACGAAAATCAAATCACACCCAAAACCATCACCTGATCCTTCCCAACCCCCAAAATCGATCAAGACTTCAAAATAGATACTTGACATGTACTAGAAAAAGATACTCCTAATCAAGATCTATCATTATAGATATAGATGAGTCATTTTGGAGCATCCTGAAGGATTTTTGATGTTCTAGACGAAAATCAAATCACACCCAAAACCATCACCTGATCCTTCCCAACCCCCAAAATCGATCAAGACTTCAAAATAGATACTTGACATGTTCTTGAAAAAGATACTCCTAATCAAGATCTATCATTATAGATATAGATGAGTCATTTTGGAGCATCCTGAAGGATTTTTGATGTTCTAGACGAAAATCAAATCACACCCAAAACCATCACCTGATCCTTCCCAACCCCCAAAATCGATCAAGACTTCAAAATAGATACTTGACATGTACTAGAAAAAGATACTCCTAATCAAGATCTATCATTATAGATATAGATGAGTCATTTTGGAGCATCCTGAAGGATTTTTGATGTTCTAGACGAAAATCAAATCACACCCAAAACCATCACCTGATCCTTCCCAACCCCCAAAATCGATCAAGACTTCAAAATAGATACTTGACATGTACTAGAAAAAGATACTCCTAATCAAGATCTATCATTATAGATATAGATGAGTCATTTTGGAGCATCCTGAAGGATTTTTGATGTTCTAGACGAAAATCAAATCACACCCAAAACCATCACCTGATCCTTCCCAACCCCCAAAATCGATCAAGACTTCAAAATAGATACTTGACATGTACTAGAAAAAGATACTCCTAATCAAGATCTATCATTATAGATATAGATGAGTCATTTTGGAGCATCCTGAAGGATTTTTGATGTTCTAGACGAAAATCAAATCACACCCAAAACCATCACCTGATCCTTCCCAACCCCCAAAATCGATCAAGACTTCAAAATAGATACTTGACATGTACTAGAAAAAGATACTCCTAATCAAGATCTATCATTATAGATATAGATGAGTCATTTTGGAGCATCCTGAAGGATTTTTGATGTTCTAGACGAAAATCAAATCACACCCAAAACCATCACCTGATCCTTCCCAACCCCCAAAATCGATCAAGACTTCAAAATAGATACTTGACATGTACTAGAAAAAGATACTCCTAATCAAGATCTATCATTATAGATATTCATGAGTCATTTTGGAGCATCCTGAAGGATTTTTGATGTTCTAGACGAAAATCAAATCACACCCAAAACCATCACCTGATCCTTCCCAACCCCCAAAATCGATCAAGACTTCAAAATAGATACTTGACATGTACTAGAAAAAGATACTCCTAATCAAGATCTATCATTATAGATATAGATGAGTCATTTTGGAGCATCCTGAAGGATTTTTGATGTTCTAGACGAAAATCAAATCACACCCAAAACCATCACCTGATCCTTCCCAACCCCCAAAATCGGTCAAGACTTCAAAATAGATACTTGACATGTACTAGAAAAAGATACTCCTAATCAAGATCTATCATTATAGATATAGATGAGTCATTTTGGAGCATCCTGAAGGATTTTTGATGTTCTAGACGAAAATCAAATCACACCCAAAACCATCACCTGATCCTTCCCAACCCCCAAAATCGATCAAGACTTCAAAATAGATACTTGACATGTACTAGAAAAAGATACTCCTAATCAAGATTTATCATTATAGATATAGATGAGTCATTTTGGAGCATCCTGAAGGATTTTTGATGTTCTAGACGAAAATCAAATCACACCCAAAACCATCACCTGATCCTTCCCAACCCCCAAAATCGATCAAGACTTCAAAATAGATACTTGTTATGTACTAGAAAAAGATACTCCTAATCAAGATCTATCATTATAGATATAGATGAGTCATTTTGGAGCATCCTGAAGGATTTTTGATGTTCTAGACGAAAATCAAATCACACCCAAAACCATCACCTGATCCTTCCCAACCCCCAAAATCGATCAAGACTTCAAAATAGATACTTGACATGTACTAGAAAAAGATACTCCTAATCAAGATCTATCATTATAGATATAGATGAGTCATTTTGGAGCATCCTGAAGGATTTTTGATGTTCTAGACGAAAATCAAATCACACCCAAAACCATCACCTGATCCTTCCCAACCCCCAAAATCGATCAAGACTTCAAAATAGATACTTGACATGTACTAGAAAAAGATACTCCTAATCAAGATCTATCATTATAGATATAGATGAGTCATTTTGGAGCATCCTGAAGGATTTTTGATGTTCTAGACGAAAATCAAATCACACCCAAAACCATCACCTGATCCTTCCCAACCCCCAAAATCGATCAAGACTTCAAAATAGATACTTGACATGTACTAGAAAAAGATACTCCTAATCAAGATCTATCATTATAGATATAGATGAGTCATTTTGGAGCATCCTGAAGGATTTTTGATGTTCTAGACGAAAATCAAATCACACCCAAAAACCATCACCTGATCCTTCCCAACCCCCAAAATCGATCAAGACTTCAAAATAGATACTTGACATGTACTAGAAAAAGATACTCCTAATCAAGATCTATCATTATAGATATAGATGAGTCATTTTGGAGCATCCTGAAGGATTTTTGATGTTCTAGACGAAAATCAAATCACACCCAAAACCATCACCTGATCTTTCCCAACCCCCAAAATCGATCAAGACTTCAAAATAGATACTTGACATGTACTAGAAAAAGATACTCCTAATCAAGATCTATCATTATAGATATAGATGAGTCATTTTGGAGCATCCTGAAGGATTTTTGATGTTCTAGACGAAAATCAAATCACACCCAAAACCATCACCTGATCCTTCCCAACCCCCAAAATCGATCAAGACTTCAAAATAGATACTTGACATGTACTAGAAAAAGATACTCCTAATCAAGATCTATCATTATAGATATAGATGAGTCATTTTGGAGCATCCTGAAGGATTTTTGATGTTCTAGACGAAAATCAAATCACACCCAAAACCATCACCTGATCCTTCCCAACCCCCAAAATCGATCAAGACTTCAAAATAGATACTTGACATGTACTAGAAAAAGATACTCCTAATCAAGATCTATCATTATAGATATAGATGAGTCATTTTGGAGCATCCTGAAGGATTTTTGATGTTCTAGACGAAAATCAAATCACACCCAAAACCATCACCTGATCCTTCCCAACCCCCAAAATCGATCAAGACTTCAAAATAGATACTTGACATGTACTAGAAAAAGATACTCCTAATCAAGATCTATCATTATAGATATAGATGAGTCATTTTGGAGCATCCTGAAGGATTTTTGATGTTCTAGACGAAAATCAAATCACACCCAAAACCATCACCTGATCCTTCCCAACCCCCAAAATCGATCAAGACTTCAAAATAGATACTTGACATGTACTAGAAAAAGATACTCCTAATCAAGATCTATCATTATAGATATAGATGAGTCATTTTGGAGCATCCTGAAGGATTTTTGATGTTCTAGACGAAAATCAAATCACACCCAAAACCATCATCTGATCCTTCCCAACCCCCAAAATCGATCAAGACTTCAAAATAGATACTTGACATGTACTAGAAAAAGATACTCCTAATCAAGATCTATCATTATAGATATAGATGAGTCATTTTGGAGCATCCTGAAGGATTTTTGATGTTCTAGACGAAAATCAAATCACACCCAAAACCATCACCTGATCCTTCCCAACCCCCAAAATCGATCAAGACTTCAAAATAGATACTTGACATGTTCTAGAAAAAGATACTCCTAATCAAGATCTATCATTATAGATATAGATGAGTCATTTTGGAGCATCCTGAAGGATTTTTGATGTTCTAGACGAAAATCAAATCACACCCAAAACCATCACCTGATCCTTCCCAACCCCCAAAATCGATCAAGACTTCAAAATAGATACTTGACATGTACTAGAAAAAGATACTCCTAATCAAGATCTATCATTATAGATATAGATGAGTCATTTTGGAGCATCCTGAAGGATTTTTGATGTTCTAGACGAAAATCAAATCACACCCAAAACCATCACCTGATCCTTCCCAACCCCCAAAATCGATCAAGACTTCAAAATAGATACTTGACATGTACTAGAAAAAGATACTCCTAATCAAGATCTTTCATTATAGATATAGATGAGTCATTTTGGAGCATCCTGAAGGATTTTTGATGTTCTAGACGAAAATCAAATCACACCCAAAACCATCACCTGATCCTTCCCAACCCCCAAAATCGATCAAGACTTCAAAATAGATACTTGACATGTACTAGAAAAAGATACTCCTAATCAAGATCTATCATTATAGATATAGATGAGTCATTTTGGAGCATCCTGAAGGATTTTTGATGTTCTAGACGAAAATCAAATCACACCCAAAACCATCACCTGATCCTTCCCAACCCCCAAAATTGATCAAGACTTCAAAATAGATACTTGACATGTACTAGAAAAAGATACTCCTAATCAAGATCTATCATTATAGATATAGATGAGTCATTTTGGAGCATCCTGAAGGATTTTTGATGTTCTAGACGAAAATCAAATCACACCCAAAACCATCACCTGATCCTTCCCAACCCCCAAAATCGATCAAGACTTCAAAATATATACTTGACATGTACTAGAAAAAGATACTCCTAATCAAGATCTATCATTATAGATATAGATGAGTCATTTTGGAGCATCCTGAAGGATTTTTGATGTTCTAGACGAAAATCAAATCACACCCAAAACCATCACCTGATCCTTCCCAACCCCCAAAATCGATCAAGACTTCAAAATAGATACTTGACATGTTCTAGAAAAAGATACTCCTAATCAAGATCTATCATTATAGATATAGATGAGTCATTTTGGAGCATCCTGAAGGATTTTTGATGTTCTAGACGAAAATCAAATCACACCCAAAACCATCACCTGATCCTTCGCAACCCCCAAAATCGATCAAGACTTCAAAATAGATACTTGACATGTACTAGAAAAAGATACTCCTAATCAAGATCTATCATTATAGATATAGATGAGTCATTTTGGAGCATCCTGAAGGATTTTTGATGTTCTAGACGAAAATCAAATCACACCCAAAACCATCACCTGATCCTTCCCAACCCCCAAAAT